>NC_042617.1:570581664-570846438 GCF_901001135.1 Rhinatrema bivittatum
CAGGGAGCCGCCGCCTCTGTCTCCTCCTCTTCAGGGCCGCAGTCAGGCCCAGTGCAGCTCTTTTTCAGCGGCAGAAGCCACCACTGGCCTTCTTCTTCTTCTCCTTGCTTCCAGGACGCTGCTGCAGGCCCCTAGCTCCGCCCACGAACCTTCAGGACTCCCTCTAGGGGCTGGCCACGCGGCTTTCTTCTTCTTTTAAAGGTCCAGAGACAGGGAGTCCTCCTGTCCCCTCCCTGATGATGTCTTCAGGGCTCTTCCTGGTCCTGCCCTAGCACTGCTTCAGTTCCTCAGTGCCGTCAGGTGGAGTTACGCCATCTTCGGAGTTACAACCATGCCGCTTTCCATTTTCAGTGTTACGTCTGCTCCATAATCCATCTTCGGAGTTTCACCCTCCATGGAGTTCCACTGCATCCATCATGGTTCATCTTGCTGCTCCTGTCTGGAAGACTTCATGTTCCATGTCTTCTTCTTCTTGATGTCCATCCGACATGCCAGGTTTCATTCCTCGTTGGATCATTCTCGTATGTTCCAGCCCTTGGCTTTCCTTCCCTAAGCCTCGGGGTTCCTCGTCCATACCTTCATGTCTCAGATGTTCCTGTAGCCCAGATGTCCAGATGTTCTTTGTTCAGCTATCCAGATGTATAGACATCCTTTGTCCTGATGTCCATTGCCCTCTTCTCTATGACCTTCTGATCTCTCTACCTGTGTTCATCATCCCAGATGTCCAGAGACCCTGATGTCCAGTCGTCTTCTCATTCTGAGACCCAGACATCCAGGTGTCCAGATGTCTAGATGACATGCGCTTGAGGCCTCCCCTCTTGCATTCCTGAAGAATCCGCCAGCAGCCTTGCTGTCCTCCGGACTTCTCCTCCAGTCATCCTTCGCAGAAGCATCCGGCGTTCCCGGTATCAGTTTTCAGGTGACCGGAATCATCTCCAGTTGGACTTTTCTCAAGTGCTGTCTGGACTCTCTTCTCTGCTCTGTGCACGTTCCGCCCTTAGCATGGTCTGCAACCAGCCTTCCAGGTTGTGTAGGGTGCGCTGCGGACAGAGTGGTCTGTGAGCAGTCCACATCGGGCTGAGTAGGGTGCCCTGAGGGACAACACTCTCCCAAGTCTTCAAGAGCGTCTTCTCTTTTTCGTCTTCAAGAGTATCCCTTTGTCCAAGTCTTCAAGAGTACCATCTTGTTCAAGTCTTTGAGTGTATCCCCTCGTCCAAGAGTATCATCTTGTCCAAGTCTCCAAGAGTTTCATCTTGTCCAAGTCTCCATGTCTTCAAGCATCTCGTCTCGTCCAGTCCAGGAGTTCTCTTCTCGAACAAGTTCAGGAGTACTCGTTCCCTATGTACTTTGACTCTTTGACTCTCACCGGTTAGGAATCCTCTACTCCAGTACCATGCCTCAGAGTTTCCTACCCTCTGTCATCTATAGTGTGTTTGATTCAACAGAGGGTTGACCCACTTTATCCTCCTCCTGTGTTCTTGCTCTGCCCATGCTTGTACTTGCTTACCTCACTCGAGGTGTATCTTGGGGCTCCTTCCTGAGCCACCTCGGGCCCAAGGGCTCACACTCTCTCTCAGGAGAACGCGATCGTGCCTCTACGCCCTTCCCAGGGCTTTCCTAGCACATTCGTAACATCTGGAAAAATCCTAACAGTGCCCCCCCCCCAAAAAAAAACAAAAACCAAAAACCAAATTCAAGAAATAAGAAGCAAAGTCTTGTTCATGGAAAAAAAGATGCAACCGTATTTTTCACTCCATAAGATGCACCTGACCATAAGACGCACCTAGGATTCAGAGCAGGAAAATAAAAAATAAAAAATGGTGTGCTAAACCTACTCTGTTCCCGGGCGTCTGTGCGTCTTATGGAGCAAATTAGGGTAGGGCATAAAATGTTTTTTTTTGTCCCCATTCCCCATCCCAACCCTTTAAATTTAATTAACTACAACCCCTCATCCTCCTGACACCCCCCCCCCCAAAGACTTGCCAAAAGTCCCTGGTGGTCCAGCAGGGGTCCGAAGCAATCTCCTGCACTTGGGTCGTCGGCTGCAAGTATTCAAAATGGCATCAATAGCCTTTGCCCTTACTATGTCACAGGGGCTACCAGTGCCATTGGTCGGCCCCTGTCACATGGTAGGAGCCTGTCACATGGTAGGAGCACAAGATGGCGCCGGCCGTCCATTGCTCCTACCATGTCCGCCCGATTTTATAACTTGCGCATGCAGGCGCAATTAAATTAAAGCTTAGACAATTGGGCAAGTTGCACCTTTTTTTTTTTTTTTTTTTGCAGCCTATCCCAAATGACGGTAATTGTTGGTGTTGACACCATGACCAATTTCACCAGTTCACCCACCAGTTCGCCCAATGTTGAGCTAGATCCTCCAAAACTCCTAGTTTAATAGCCTATACTCCCCCCAGGGACCCCAGACCATACCCCTTCTGGTCAGCCTTTCCTCGGACTGTTCTTTTGCTGACCCAGCTGTCTTCTCACTTTGCTTGATCTCTGCTTACTTTGACACTTGCCTGGATACAACGTTGCTTGATCTCTGCCTGTCTCAACTCCTGTCTGGATAAGGACCTTGCTAATTCTCCGCCAACCCTAATCATTGCCTATTCTTTACATCATCTGAACTCCACTGTCCTGACCTCAGTCTGCCCTGGTCCTGTCTGACTACTCATCCCTTGCACCCTGCTAGAGAAATCCTGCCAGCTGCTAGAACCTACAGGCTGAATCCAAGGGGAGGGAGTCGGCCAGTCAGAAGACTGCCTTATGGCGGGTCAGCTGCCACCTGCTAGATCCTAGTCCATGTTCGCACGACCCAGGCTGTGTTATCCTAGCAGTGGCCCAAGGGCTTAAATCCCCCGGAGCATGACAGATTGCTAAGGCTATGAGCTCAGCTGATATGCCTACACTTCAGTTCATACAGGGTCCAGCAGCAACAAGGCCCACTTGAGTACAGCATAGGCTTTCTGCAGATCTGCACCAATGCTTGGACAACCTACAGGCCACCAGTTCTCTGGCCCCGCTTTCTGCAATGGGGCTACTCATGCCAGCACTCTCGTTGGCTCTTCCAGGACCTGCTCCTCGCCTCTCGCCTCTGCCTTGTTATGATGGGGATCCCAAAGCCTGCTGGGGTTTTCTGAACTAGTGTCTCATACAATTTGAGTTGCAGGCCTCCAGTTTCACTACTGAGTGACCTTTATTATCTTGCTCCTGAGTGACCAGGCATTTGCCTGGGTATCTCCCCTGTGGGACAGGAATGACCCAATTCTTGTCAACCTCATAGAGTTCATAGCCCATTTTAGAAGGGTCTTTGATGAGCCAGGCCAATCCTCTTAATCTGCTGCTTACTTGCTTTGGTAGTGTCAAGGATCCAAGATGGTAGAGCAGTACACGGTCCAGTTCCACACATTGGCTTTGGAACAAGGAAAGCCAGACTTCTATTTTCTGATAGGGTCTCTCGGACCGATTAAAAGATGAACTGGTGATCCATGAGAGGACTGCCAATTTGGACGATCTGATCTCCTTATGTATTAAGGTAGACCTACATTTCCAGGAGATATCTCGGGAGCAGGAATCCCTACGACTGTCCATACACCTGGCATCAAAGTTTCAGAGACCAATATAGCATCCGACCAGGACTCATCTCATTCTGCCATGGATGAGGAGCCCATGCAATTGGGCCACTCTAGAATATCTGAGGAAGAAATACATCGATGCCCATAGTCTTTGCCTCTACTGTGCTGGCTCAGAGCACCATGCCATGAATTGCCAGAAAAAGTGGAAAACTTGAGAGCCTAGAATTGGTTGGAGAGGCACTCCTAGGCATCATTTGTCCCTCTCCTTCCCTAAGTTGGTGTTACATGTACAGTTGGAGGTGGGCACTGGAGGATATTTTACTGAAGAGCAACTCAGTGCTCTTCAGTGGGCACTGGAGGATATTTTACTGAAGAGCAACTCAGTGATTCTTCTCAAGCATCTGTTCATTGTTTCCTCTGTGAATGGTGATCTACTACTGGGAGGTGTCCAGTCTATTACTGTGCCCCTGATGCTCAAGGTGGGACTCCTACATCAGGAGTCAATTTCCTTGTAATTACTCCTAAAGTCCGTGAATCTCCTTGTCTTGTGGCTGCCATGTTTACAGCAGCATACTCCCAACTGACTGGATCTCTGGGACATTAAAACCTGGGGAGGTCCACTGATTCCAACACTACTACAATCTGTGCTTCCACTTTTGGCTGTCACCCTTTCTGAACTTCCTATAGTACCCAGGCTCCCACAGGCCTATACTGCATTTCCCAATGTGTTCAATAAGAAGCAGGCTGAGACTTTACCCCCACATTGCCCATACAACTACCCAATTGACCTGCTACCTCGGAAAATGCCACCATAAGGAAGGGCCTATCCCTATTTTGAGACCCAGCCCATGTCAGCATATATCAAGGAGAACCTGACATGGGGATTTTATCAGACTGTCATCTTCCCTAGCCGGTGCAGGGTTCTTTTATGTCAGGAAAAAGGATGGGTTGCTATGGCCCTGCATTGACTACAGAAGCCTAAATACCATCACAATAAAAAAGAAATACTCCCTGCGTTTCATATCAGAGGACTTTAGAGAAGCATATACTTTGATCCGGGAGGGAGATAAGTGGAAAAAAAGAGTTCAGCACTCATGATGGCCACTATGAATACCTTTGTTGCACGAGCCCCTCTTGCAATTGGTGCAACCTTGTGAGCAGGGCCCTAAGGTTTGCAGTGACGGCAGGTGAGCGGGTCTTGGCATAGGCCAAGAGGCTGTGGCTATAAGAACCGATGAGTAGGTGAGGACTGAAGACTAGACAAGGCTGAAGCTGAAGATGGACATGGAGCAAAGCTGAGGCTGAAGTTAAGACGGATGTGGAAAAAGTATGAAGCTGAAACTGAAGACAGATGAGGAGTAAGGCTGAAGCTGAAGCTAAAGATGGATGTGGAGCAAGGCTGAGGCTGAAGCTAAAGATGGACGTGGAACAAGGCTGAAGCTGAAGCTGATGTGGAGCAAGGCTGAGGTTGAAGCTGAAGACTTGGAAGAAGACAAAGCTGAAGAGTTGCAGGTTTGAAAACTGGAACAAGGCTGAAGAGCAACTTTTGCTGAGTCAACCTGTATTGCATGGTCAGGATTTAAATACCCGACCATATGATGTTATCGGAGAGGACTGAGAATATAGTTTCCTGCTGTGGGGCTTTCATAGCTTGGTGTGCACCATGCACGCATGCCTAGGACAGGGACAGGAGCAGTGGCCTTTCCCTGCTGTGTGGAGCAGCAGTCTTCGGCTGGCAGCATCAGGATGAGTGAAGCCACTTGTAAAGCCATCCCACGAGTGGTAAATGTAACAACCTATTTGAAAAGACCTATTTGAAAAGAAGTTGGCCGTAGAGACAAAAACTCACAGTAAAATCTTTTTAAAATATATCTGAAGTAGAAAGCCTGTGAGGGAGTCAGTTGGACCGTTAGATGATCGAGGGGTTAAAGGGGCACTTAGAGAAGATAAAGCCATCATGGAAAGATTAAATGATTTCTTTGCTTCAGTGTTTACTGAAGAGGATGTTGGGGAGGTACCCGTACTGGAGAAGGTTTTCATGGGTAATGATTCAGATGGACTGAAATAAATTACGGTGAACCTAGAAGATGTGGTAGACCTGATTGACAAACTGAAGAGCAGTAAATCACCTGGACCGGATGGTATACACCCCAGAGTTCTGAAGGAACTAAAAAATGAAATTTCAGACCTATTAGTAAAAATTTGTAACCTATCATTAAAATCATCCATTGTACCTGAAGACTGGACGATAGCTAATGTAACCCCAATATTTAAAAAGGGCTCTAGGGGCGATCCGGGAAACTACAGACCGGTTAGCTGACTTTAGTGCCAGGAAAAATAGTGGAAAGTGTTCTAAACATCAAAATCACAGAACATATAGAAAGACATGGTTTAATGGAACAAAGTCAGGATGGCTTTACCCAAGGCAAGTCATGCCTCACAAATCTGCTTCACTTTTTTGAAGGAGTTAATAAACATGTGGATAAAGGTGAACCGGTAGATGTAGTATACTTGGATTTTCAGAAGGCATTTGACAAAGTTCCTCATGAGAGGCTTCTAGGAAAAGTAAAACGTCATGGGATAGGTGGCGATGTCCTTTCATGGATTGCAAACTGGCTAAAAGACAGGAAACAGAGAGTAGGATTAAATGGACAATTTTCTCAGTGGAAGGGAGTGGGCAATGGAGTGCCTCAGGGATCTGTATTGGGACCCTTACATTTCAATATATTTATAAATGATCTGGAAAGAAATACGACAAGTGAGATAATCAAATTTGCAGATGATACAAAATTGTTCAGAGTAGTTAAATCACAAGCAGATTGTGATAAATTGCAGGAAGACCTTGTGAGACTGGAAAATTGGGCATCAATGGCAGATGAAATTTAATGTGGATAAGTGCAAAGTGATCCATATAGGGAAAAAATAACCCTTGCTATAGTTACACAATGTTAGGTTCCATATTAGGTGCTACAACCCAAGAAAGAGATCTAGGCGTCATAGTGGATAACACATTGAAATTGTCAGTTCAGTGTGCTGCGGCAGTCAAAAAAGCAAACAGAATGTTGGGAATTATTAGAAAGGGAATGGTGAATAAAACGGAAAATGTCATAATGCCTCTGTATCGCTCCATGGTGAGACCGCACCTTGAATACTGTGTACAATTTTGGTCGCCGTATCTCAAAAATATATAATTGCGATGGAGAAGGTACAGAGAAGGGCTACCAAAATGATAAGGGGAATGGAACAGCTCCCCTCTGAGGAAAGACTAAAGGTTAGGAATTTTCAACTTGGAGAAGAGACAGCTGAGGGGGGATATGATAGAGGTTATTTACTCTTTCGGATAATAGAAAGACTAGGGGGTAGGGATGTGAATCGTTTTAGGACGATTAAAATTATCGTCCGATAATTTTAATATCATCTTAAACCGTTATGGAACACAATACAATAGAGATTCTAACGATTTATCGTTATAAATCGTTAGAATCGTGAGCCGGCACACTAAAACCCCCTAAAACCCACCCCCGACCCTTTAAATTAAATCCCCCACCCTCCCGAACCCCCCCCCCCAATGACTTAAATAACCTGCGGGTCCAGCGGCGGTCCGGAACGGCAGCGGTCCGGAACGGGCTCCTGCTACTGAATCTTGTTGTCTTCAGCCGGCGCCATTTTCCAAAATGGCGCCGAAAAATGGCGGCGGCCATAGACGAACACGATTGGACGGCAGGAGGTCCTTCCAGACCCCCGCTGGACTTTTGGCAAGTCTTGTGGGGGTCAGGAGGCCCCCCCCAAGCTGGCCAAAAGTTCCTGGAGGTCCAGCGGGGGTCAGGGAGCGATTTCCCGCCGCGAATCGTTTTCGTACGGAAAATGGCGCCGGCAGGAGATCGACTGCAGGAGGTCGTTCAGCGAGGCGCCGGAACCCTCGCTGAACGACCTCCTGCAGTCGATCTCCTGCCGGCGCCATTTTCCGTACGAAAACGATTCGCGGCGGGAAATCGCTCCCTGACCCCCGCTGGACCTCCAGGAACTTTTGGCCAGCTTGGGGGGGGGCCTCCTGACCCCCACAAGACTTGCCAAAAGTCCAGCAGGGGTCCGGAAGGACCTCCTGCCGTCCAATCATGTTCGTCTATGGCCGCCGCCATTTTTCGGCGCCATTTTGGAAAATGGCGCCGGCTGAAGACAACAAGATTCAGTAGCAGGAGCCCGTTCCGGACCGCTGCCGTTCCGGACCGCCGCTGGACCTGCAGGTTATTTAAGTCATTTGGGGGGGGGGTTCGGGAGGGTGGGGGACATAATTTAAAGGGTCGGGGGTGGGTTTTAGGGGGTTTTAATGTGCCGGTTTTGCGATTTTACGTTTTTTCGATTTTTTCACGATTTTTCACGATTTTTTCACGATATTTTACCCCCCCAAACGGCAACAATACGATTCCCTCCCCCTCCCAGCCAAAATCGATCGTTAAGACGATCGAGGACACGATTCACATCCCTACTAGGGGGCACACCATGAAGTTAGCATGTGGCACATTTAAAACTAATCGGAGAAAGTTCTTTTGTACTCAGCGCACAATTAAACTCTGGGATTTGTTGCCAGAGGATGTGGTTAGTGCAGTTAGTATAGCTGTGTTTAAAAAAGGATTGGATAAGTTCTTGGAGGAGAAGTCCATTACCTGCAATTAATTAAGTTGACTTAGAAAATAGCCACTGCTATTACTAGCAACGGTAACATGGAATAGACTTAGTTTTTGGGTACTTGCCAGGTTTTTATGGCCTGGATTGGCCACTGTTGGAAACAGGAACCTGGGCTTGATGGACCCTTGGTCTGACCCAGTATGGCATGTTCTTATTTTTTAACCTTGTTATGCCTCCAGAGGTATTTCAAATTTCACCAATGATGTTTCCAGAGATATTCTCAATTTCTGTGACCTGATTAACTTAATGATATCGTAATTTACTCCATGCCCTTTCTTAACACAGTGAACAAGTAAAAACTGTTACAACACCAGAGGCAACATTGCCTCTATGCAAAACTCAAGAAGTACTCAGTCAAACAGTCTGAACTCCCTTTCCTTGAATACATTATTTCTGCACAGATTCTCAAGATGAACCCCTCTAAACTCTCTGCAATTCAGGACTGTCCACGACCAATGAGTCTCAAAACTCTGCAACATTTCCTCGGATTCTGTAATTACTACTGACTTCATTCAAGACTAATCTATCACGGCACTGCTCACCACTCTCATCAAGAAGGTAGCTGACACTGTAATTAGTCTCCCGAGGCAGTTCAGGCCTTCCTTCAACTCAAGGCAGCTTTCCTAGCAGTCCCCATACTACACCATCTGGACACCTCTCGGTAATTCTTCATGGGGGTTGATGTCTCGTCCATAGGCACAGGGGCAGTGCTTTCACAGGCAACGCTGGATGGTAAACTCTTGCCATATTCTTTCTTCTCATAAAAATTTTCCCTGCTGAGAGAAATTATACCATAGGAGATTGGGAATTCCCAGCCCAAGGCTTCCCAAACATGTCCTGGGGACCCCACATCCAGTCAGGTTTTCAGGATATTCACAGAGAATATGCATGAGATAAAGTTGCATATACTGAGTCTCCCTGATATGCAAAGTTATCTCATGTATATTCATTGTGTATATCTTGAAAACCCAACTGGCTGTAGATCCCCAGGACAGGTATGGGAAGCCCTGCCCTAGCCCCATGCCAGGGCATTGCTTTCTGTACTGGCTCAGACAGAATAGCACCCACTCATAAGATGAGCCACCAGCAACTCTTCCTGCAGTTCTCGCTTTTTTCCCCTCAAATGCTGCCCCATTTTATGCACCACTTCGAGTCTTCCATAACCCAAGCTGGTCTGGAGATTTCATCACCACTTTCCTCACAAACCCACAGGGGCTGTCATGGGGAAGGAATTAAGAAGGGGGGGGGGAGGGGGTAATCTAACGCCCTTTACCTCCAAGAGCTTCTGACATAGTGTCCCACTCCGTGCTGTATCCAAGGGCCATGTATAGTACTTCCTGCACCTAGGAGCAATAGGTCCTGTGGCCAGGACTTCCTGCAGTGCTGGCTGATGTCATCACATCCTGTCTAGCTATATACCGTAATGAAGTCCTCTGCAGCCAGCCAGGTGCCTCAGCAACAAATCTTCCTGTGCTAGTTGTTGGTGCTATGTTGCTACTGTTTTGCCTTTTCCAACCTTACCTTGCAATGTTCTCATCTTGTCCAACCTTATCTTACCTTGCTTTGTCGTGCTTCTGCCCTGCCTTATTCTCCTGCCCTACTTCACCTTGCTTTGCTTTCTAGTCAGCCTCTTCTTCTGTTGCTGACCCAGACTGTCTTCTGACCTCGCTTGATCTCTGCCGGTCTTGACCCCTGCCTGAACACTGACTTTGTTGGTTCTCCTCCAGCCCTCACCTTTACCTGTTCTTGATGCAGTCTGAACTCCTCCGGCCCTGACTTCAGCCCACCCTGGTCTTGTCTGACTCCTCATCCCTTGCACCCTGGCCAGAGAAATCATACTGGCCACCAGAACCTGCAGGCTCAACCCAAGGGGGAGGAGGGGAGGCCAACCAGGTGGAAGATCCTGCCTTGTGGCGTGTCAGCTGACACCTGCTAGGGCCTGGTCCGTGTTCACATGCCCCAGGCTGCATCAACTCAGCAGCGGCTCAAAGACTAGCATCCCCCGGAGCATGACAGTAATGGTGGTGCGCCTTCGTTGCCAGGGAATATATGTGTAACCCTTTATGGTGAATGGCACATATCCTAAATGACCATAAAAGAATGTATTATGAGTGGCTTGCTCCTCTGCCTTTTCCACAGCTCTTCTGTTCCAAAGGGGTGGTTCCTTTCTGTGGGGGTGAAGGCTAACCTTCTTGGCCCAGGCAGTAGTGTTCTCCCATGTGTGTGTTTGTTACCATAAGCTCTTCAGGGCAGGCACTCTTACAAATCAGGTAGGACTCACTGGATGGCTATTCAAATTTTGATTTACTGTAATTCCTTGTAAGAGAATCAACAGATTCAAAACAAAGTGTCCAGATAGTTCCAGTGTTCCCAGATTTACATGAGACAAGATTTGACAGATCTCTAAGTCTATGGAAATGTCCCTCTAGGCAGGGGCTTTTACCATGGGTATCCTCCATGGTAAGGAAAGATGATTATCCCAAGCTGTGTAATGGGAAGAACATCTCATTCCTGGTGCCCCTTAGGGGAAAGGACCTGAGAAAGTTAAAAGTAGGATAGGAAACTGGTGGGGGAGGGAAAACTGACAACTCCCTGCAGTATGAATTGACTTGCAGGACAGGAAGTGACGGGGAGCAAAGCTCAGGTGCTGACCAGAGTAAGGAGAAGGAGAAGCCACAGGGAGAAGAAAAGCACTGGAACCAGAAAAAAGGAGGTCATGAGGAGAGAGAGTGGCTGAAAGAGCTTCCCAGGTATCCATTAGTAGTCTGAACCTTGTGTCCATTGATTACAAACTGTGGAAAAGGGTAAACAGTGGAGTGCCTCAGGGATCTGTACTTGCACCAATGCTTTTCAATATATTTATAAATGACCTGAAAAGCAATATGATGAGTGAGGTTATCAAATTTGTGGACTATACAAAATTATTCAGAGTAGTTAAATCACAAGCGGATTGTGATACATTACAGGAGGACCGTGCAAGACTGGAAGATTGGGCATCCAAATGGCAGATGAAATTTAATGTGGACAAGTGCAAGGTGTTGCATATAGGGAAAAATAACCCTTGCTGTAGTTACACGATGTTCGGTTCCATATTAGGAACTACCACCCAGGAAAAAGATCTAGGCATCATCGGATGAAAAAGATCTAGGCATCATCGGATGAATTTGAAAGCTTCTATCAACAAAACTACCAAAGACGGTTTTCACAAACTCCCTGAAAAGGATAAGACCTCTCTTTCACTTGCAGGACTTTAGAACAATCCTTCAGGCATTAGTTTTCTCAAAGTTAGACTATTGCAATTCTATCCTACTAGGTCTCCCTTCCTCCTATACCAAACCGCTTCAGATGGTACAAAATGCGGCAGCACGAATATTAACAAACACCAGAAGAAGAGATCACATCTCCCCTATCCTAAAAAGCCTTCATTGGCTGCCAGTGCACTTCAGAATTCTCTACAAATCCATCTCCGTTATGTACAAAATCATTCATCAACATACTTCTATCGACCTGCAAATTCCTCTCCTCTTACACAATTCTTCAAGACCTACCAGAGATGCATATAGAGGTTCACTCCAGGTTCCTCCAACCAAAGCCACTAGACATATTACCTTGAGAGATCGGGCCCTCTCTACCGCCGGTCCCCCTTTATGGAATTCCATCCCCCCAGACCTAAGACAGGAACCCTGCCTCCCAACCTTCAGGAAGAGACTTAAGACTTGGCTCTTCAAACAAGCTTTCCCGGACTACAACTAATGTCCTTCAGCTTCAAGTTCTATAATACAACCAGCTCATTTAACTGTTCGTTGTAAATATTTAAAATGCTATTAACCTTTTCTTTTTCCTTCATCTCCCAGTTTAAGCATCTTCTTGGTGTTTGGGTAATTGCCAGGTTCTTGTGGCCTGGTTTGGCCTCTGTTGGAAACAGATTGCTGGGCTTGATGGACCCTTGGTCTGACCCAGCATGGCAATTTCTTATGTTCTTATAAGGATTGCCTAGGGGAGTTGCAGGGACAGACTGCCACAAGCCAGAGGAACTTGTGGAAGCTGACAGTTTGTGTATCCCGCAAGAGGATGGTGCAATCCTCCCCTAGCTACACAGTGGGGGTGGGGGTGGGGGGCACGTGAAGGGAACTTTAGGATACCCAGGACTGAGTTTAAAGCCTGAAGTCAGACAATCCCTCTCTCTCTCTCTCTAATAAAGACTCTATTCCACAGCTGTGTCTGAAGCCTGCCGAGACCTCGCCTCCCGACTGTGAGACTCACAGGGCTCTTCCCTGAGGGTGGTACCATCACTCCAGTCGGCCCAGGGGCCCACAAACATACAAAACCCTAACAAACCTGTCCCAGTCCGGGGATGAAAACATCCTTCATTGATAACTGAATCTATTTACTACTAGAAGTGGGTTCCGCTCTTCAAGTTTTACCTTACCAGGCGGCACCAGAGGGTGGGGTCTGCAACAAAGCATCTGTTTCAGATCACTCTCTTACAGCTGTCAGCCATCTGACATGCATTAAGAGTGTTCACTCATCTGCTTCAGGAAAAATAATTCTGAGCTAAATCAACAATCAAGTAGCAATGTTCTATATAAACTAGCAAGGGAGCAAAGGGTCCTGGACTCTCTTATAAGAATCTCAAAGAATTTGGGCATGAGCTGTAAGTCATGAGGCCTCTTCTCAGGCAACCTACTTTCCTGAAGTCTCCAACATATTGGCAGATCACCTCAGCAGGTTCTTTTGACCCCACAAATGCCCTGTGGATCAAGGAGTGAAAAATAGGCCGTTTGACCTTTGAGATTGGCCGTCAATCAACTTGTTCACATCAGAAAGCAACAGAAAAGTAAACAACATTTCCATTCTTCAAAGCAAAACCATGTTCTCTCTGCTGCAGAGGGATGCAGATCTACTGTACGTGCTTTTACCGCTTCCACTAGTGGCGAGGTTGCTGCAGAAAGTGCTCAAGGACTAGGCATAGCTTTTCCTCGTCACCCCAGCATGGCCCAGACAGGTGTTCTTCTCCTATCTCATCAGATTGTCAGTCCACCCTCTGATTCCTCTGGTAACTGATCCAGTCCTGCCAATGCAGGAGAAGAGTTGTCTATGTCACCTGTACCTCTCCTTCTTCAACTTGGGTGCATTCATGTTAAGCACTTGATAGTTTCCTCATTGTCGCTGTCCATGGAGATTGAGGATATTGTGATTTTGGCCAGGAAACCGCCCATCATAAGGACACATGGGTTTAAGTGGAAACGTTTCTCATCTTGGTGACTGTTATGGTTAACAGCTTGAGGGATCATCCCGCGAGCTGCCACATTTACCCCAGTGCCACAGACAGGGCCCAACACTCGTGTGGCAGGAATGCCACCTGCCACCATACTGACACTCCCCAGGACTTCCTAAGGTGTGCATGTGTCCCACATGCTGCTTCTTAAAGGGGCCGCAGCAGGAAAGTCCCCCACAGTGCCCTTTGATGATGTCACATGCTCCTGCTTATATAACTTGGCCCTGGACACTGTCTCGAATCCTCAATATCAGGTCTCCACGTGTCCTTGTGTACATGTTGCTTTCCATGTCTTGTTTCTTGCCCTGTTCCTTGTTCCTTGTCTTGTCCTTCCCTTCTCCATGCTCTGTTTCTTGTCCTGCTCCTTGCCTGGCTTGTCCCTTGCCTTTACCTTGCTTGTGCCTTAGCACTTGTCTAGTCTATCCTATCCTCTGCCTCTCTGTTACCCTTCAGCTCGACTTCCTGGTTCTGACCCCGACTTGGATCTCATCTCTGCTGTCTGCTGCCTGCCCCGACCTCTGGCTTGGATCTTGTCTCTGCTAACTGCCCTGACCTCTGGCTTGGATCCAATCTCTGCTATCTGCTGCCTGCCTCAACCTTTGCCTGGACTTGGACTCTCTCCTCCTGGATAGCCTTAGGGATCCACCTAAGACCTGCCAGCAACCAGAATCCAAGGACTCAACCTGCGTGAGAGGCAGCTGGTACAGGCAAAGCTCCAGTCAGTACCATCTAAGGGCTTCTCCGCCAGCTGTCAGTGTGAGACTAGGGTCTTGCCCATTAGTCAGCACCAATCGCACCACAGCACCAAGGGTCTACTTTTCCAGTTAGCGTTATACAGGCATTAGTTTCATACTATTTGTACTCTCTTCAGCTCTAGCTCTTCCACAACAGAGCGATGTGCTGCACCTATGCCAATTTTCTACCTAAAGTAGTTTCTGCCTTTCACTTAAATCAAGCCATTGTTTTGCCCATGTTCTTTCCAAGATCACATGCGCATAGAGGAGCAAAAACCTTTCATTTGCTGGGCTGAAAAAAAGGTTCGAGCCTATTATCTGAAGAGAACTCAACCAGATTGTCAGGCTTCTCAATTGTTTGTATCCTATTGTAGCAGGTACCTCATTCACAGTGCATTAGTCTTAACTTAGGGTGCTATGGGTCAGGGTTCAGTCCGGACAGGAAGGAAGAGTAATCTTCTATTTCTATTTCTATCCACTCTTCACTCTCAATCCTCACACTGGAGGTAGAGGACCTTCAATAGGTGCCCAACAGTCCAGAGAAGAAGTAATGAAACCAATGATAGTAGCAAGGATATATAAATGGATTCACACCAATGTCCAGCCATACAATTCAGCCAATGATTAGGGTAAGAAAGTTTGGGAAAATGCTCACTGGAGTTCAAGGATGGTGTTCAAATAAAATATTTTTTTTAAGTTACAGTAAAGTCTGATCTAGGCCACAATGCCAAAAATCAAAAACAGTATCAGAAATATAATTGCAATGAATATTATGGTCAGTTTATCCATATTAGATTATTTGGGTCTGAAATAATAATGTCATAAATGAACCCTAGATTCCATATTGACTCACAAAAAAAGATAGCAATAATAGAATCTGGATGAGAAGTTTTAGAAAACAAACAACTTCTGATTTTTGTGGGTTTAAAATTATATCTCTGGATGTGTACAAATAGATTATTTCCTGTAAACATGTGTTAACCCTCCCTATATCACCCTGAATGTCTTGGCCAATAGGGTACAAAAGCCTTGTGTGTAATGTCTCACATCTGCGACACATTATGGCAGGGATCATGTCTTCCTTTACTGACAGCCTCCAATGTCCATGTTGGCCTTAAAATTCTGCGAAAATATGCCATTTCTTTCCCTATAACTTTGCTAAAATCCATCCCTTCCTTTCTGAACACTCTACCAGAACCCTTATCCACTCTTTCCTGCTCCTTGCAACCTGCTCCTCACAGATCTCCCACTGAACTATCTCTCTCCAATATAATCTATGCTAAATTCAGCTGTGTGACTTATTTTTTGCCAAAGTCGCTGTACCCATATTACCCCTCTTCTGAAGTCACTGCATTGGCTCCCTATAGGTTTCCACATACAGTTCAAGCTTCTCATATTCACCTACAAGTGCCTTCACTCTGAAGCTCCTCACTACCTTTCTTCTCTTATCTCTCTCTACACCACTGTTCATGCATTCCGTTCATCAGACAAATCATTCCTATCTATGCCCTTCTCCGAGGACAAGCAGGAGGGCAAACCTCACACATGGGTGACATCATCCAATGGACTCTGGCACAGAAAACTTATGTCAAAGTTTCTAGACCACTGGCACCGAAAACCTATGTCAAAGTTTCTAGAATTTTGAGCCTCACTGTGCATTAACACGGCAGGCATAAACCACGTTCTACACGAGGTCCCTTTAGTCTTTCTTTTTCCATGGAGCCATGGGGTCACAATAGGGGTCTCTTGTTTCTTTTCTCTCAATGGGATTTTTTGCTTTTGGCAATTTTTCTCATGTTCTCATTTTTTCACCACTCAGTGTGGGGTCCTGCGGTCTTCCTGATAGTGTCCCTATCTAAATTTTCTTTTCCAGTCATTCCCTTCTGGGCAGTGGTGACATCATTACCTGCTAGCCATCAGCAACTGATATTGCATCCCTTTTCTTTCATGATGCCATGTCTTCAGGGTTCCAGCAGTGCCCTTGATGCAATATCACGGATCCCCATGGCAGATATATCTTCTGCATAGGGAAATTGCATGACATCTGGGGTTGCTGCAAATGCACTGAAATGACCCAAAAAGGATGCCATTCCCACTTGGAGTTGGTAGAATGTCTCTTCGGGCACTGGAAGACTGATCTATCAACATCAGCATCGGAGGCATTGACATCGATGGACCATTAAGATTATAGAAAACATTCTTAGAACAGACACAAGGCTGATAACGCCACAAAATTCCAAGAAAACATTTGCATATGAGACAAGGATTAATTAACATGGAGAATGAGAACAAATTACCAACAGCAATTCAGATTATTTATTTATAATAACAAGCCAATCATAGAAATTTGGAGGGGTTGATGCCTTGCATAGCAATCTGCCTCTTCATAAGGTACCTTATTATTTAATGTCTAAGATTTATATTATTTTAAAGCATTTAAATACAAAATCAAAAGCTTAGGATAACAGGAATAATGACTTCTTGTGTGGCATGTCAAAAAGTGTTTCACTGCAAGTAAGGGCCTATGAGCACCCACATCAATCCCTCTTTTTCGTCATTTTAGGACAACATATCATAATAATCTAAATCTAAAATGTTGCTAGGACTAAGTTCTTTGCCTTGGGTCATAAGAAATATTAAAAATGATCTGCAGCCTTATTTAGAATTCTGATTAGTTCCTTTAGAAAAAGGAGGCAGGAATTGGCCAATTGCTTTGTTCATTGTATTACGGTAAATGTTTGTGAGAAGTGGATGGACTTCAGGAATTTAACCTTTTCTGAGGGCTACTGTTGGTCAGAGCAAATACAAGGTAGCAATGATATTTTAGCCAAGTAAATGCAAACTAAAACCATGCCACCACTCACTGTTATTATGCTTACATATACCCAAAACACCTTAAAATAAGTCCATATGCAATCAGACAACTCTAGATGAAATAAGGATGCCAAATAAGGAATATGGCATCCTTTTGGGGTCATTTCAGTGCTCTTTCAGTCCTTATTTTGTTATCCATAACCATAACCATCCCAGCAAGTAAGGAAACTTCTTGTCGAGGCTTTATCAGTCTTGTGCTAGTTTCATTGGCTTTTTTGCTCTGCTATGGAGGAAATATTTTTCATTAGTTAAATGTTTGTATCAACTGGATTGATCTGATGGGGTTAGTTATCTTCTTTTCACTTGATAATGAGGTTGGCTATCAAGAAGCAGAAATAATCATGTAAGATTTAACATAATGGTGGACAGGAAAGTCAGAAATAATGTACTTCAGAGGTGGTGGAAAATGACAGTTATTTAAAAGCTCTTTGAAAGATACAAGACACAAACTATTAGTCCATTTTCTGAATGGGGTGCATTTGCCAATTTTCTTGAAGAGAATTTCTGTGATTTGGACCTTCCATAAGAATTATATAACTAGGTTAGGATGATGCAGATTGGCAGCAGATTGGCAAGATCAGTGTGGACTTGGATTCATGGTTGGATGACGTGGGTTCAGCAGAGTTAGGAAGTTTGAAGGTGGATGACGGCTCATGAAGCCAAGGGATGATAACTGCTAGGAGAAGTCCATGGAAGTATAAGTTGAAAAGTTTTCCTTGTCAAAGTTCCAGGATTGATATTAATGGACCATTGTGATTATTGTTGTCAATGAGTTGTCCAGGAGTGAACAGCTTTACATCTTGGAAAAGGTGAATCCAGGCTGCTAATAGTGAACCAGGAACTTTGTGCATCTTCCATTTCTGCCAACCACCTTCCCTTCAGGTTAAGCTCTCTGGTTCTGGTGGCCAACGAGGCATGAGAAGTAAACAAAACAAATAGAATCAGATGAAATTTTCCAGATGCAGAAGCAAAGTCAGAGTACATAAATTGAAGTAGGTCGAAACTTTTATAGTTGATTGCTGAGAATGTCTCTATATAAATACAAATATCAGGAAACAAGATGGCTGTCAAGTAGAAGCTCAGTTGACAGTGCTACTTGTAGATTGGAGAAGCACTTGGCATAGGATGCAGTTCTTTCAGTCAGGAAGAAGGATGAAGGTTTTGTTAGATTAAACATTAAAGACATTTCAATTGCAGGTATTGAAGACTTGGTGTTCCACCTAGATTACTGGAAATATTCAGCTAGATTGAAAGTGAGAGGCAGTTCAGCAGTCAGTTAGAGTCCATTCTGGAGATAAGGTATTCTGGAACAGCAGAGACGTTCAGGGGCTGGTAAGATCAAGTGAACATTTCTTTCAGGAATGAAGAATCAGTCTTTATCAGGCATAGCAGGCAAGCACACGTCTTTTGTGGGCCCCGATGGACCCCCTTCCAGTAGAAATACAGCAGATGAAGGATTTTCAAGGTTTATCCACCTGGAGGAATTCATTCAGTGGGATTCAGGTGTTTCTTATCTGTCGCAAAAAGATTGCAGGGTTGCTTGCTCCAGTAGATGGAGTTAATGTCTTTTATGTGAATCCAGTGGTCAAATCTTTGTGCCTTTTCGAGGGCTCTTTACTCTCTTCGACTTTCATGGTGCCATCTTGCTTACTTGATAAGTCAAACCTGCGGAGAAACTACTGCAGGAGAGGAGGCATTAGACATATGCTCCTACTCCAAACCATGACTATATATATATATACACATACATACATATACAAATACATCTGTAAAATAGGATAAGTAACACCACTAATGTTTTAAATAATTTGAAAGATGATTAATGTTGCATGTTTTATTACACAATGGCAAAGAATATAAAAAATATTCAAAAATATTTAAAACAATAACATTGGCACAATAACACACACCCATATTTATCAATTACCCTAGTCAATCATTCCTCATTCAAACACTTCTAAACTCTCTGGATAGTTATGCATTTATAACATGTATAGATATCAGCATAAAACATTGTCAAAATACATACAAAGTGCTTGTAATGAGATACTGACACACTTGCAATAGAGCAGGACTTCAAGAAAGATATTTTGTGAATTGCAAATGAGTCACATGGAAGATACCTTCATTAAAAAAGGATTACAGGATACTTTGTAATTGTTTCACAGGACTGTTGTTCCAATAATGTCTCTGTAGTCTCTGTTCTACTTCTGCTGTATCCTGTATTCTCTCTGTCCCTACAAAGGCCTCTGTTTTGCTATCCAAGGCTTCCTCAGGGGAAAATATTGTTCATAACTATTCTTGCATTGATACCATAGATTGTATTTAGTGAAGAGGACTCAATCTGTTATTGTTGATTCTACTAGGGAGATTAAATGTTGTACACAATATTGGTATTGATGCCTGATTCTGGTAATTGTTGTGTAAAAGATTTTTCAAACCAATCTTTTTAAGCAAACATTTGTTTAACCTTTATATATTGGATCTAGGCTTTAAATGAAATAAAAATTATCTTCTACCTTATTCTCTTTTGTCATCCATTGATATTGCCTCATTTGGCATTTTATCAAATTTGCCCCATGTCCATTTTCTCCCTCGCAAAGATCTAAATGTCCGTATAATGGTTCAGTCTTGCCCATAAGCTGGCCACCCTGCCTTCATCGCAGCAACCCCACTTTCCAGACCACCATCTTTTTTCCAACCTGAAGATGGCCGCCGCCATGTGCATTATCAGGCTATTACCCTTTTCCAAGCCCAAGATGGCCACTACCATTTTTTGAGCCTTCATATCACATCTAAAAGAAGGGCCCGACTGCTGCCACCTCCTGAAGGCTGCTTCATGTGACTCCACGTGACTCCCGGAAACCATCCGTGATCTCTGCCTCCTCCCATCACCGCTCCCCGCGGGCCTCACAAGGTGTAAAAGTTCCTCTCTATCCCCATTGCAAATGGCGCAGTGCTTGCCTGAGACTCGGGCTGTGGAAAGGCGCTGGCCTGAGTTCCAGGCTGTGGCAAGTCTTCCCAGCCTGATTGATGCCGCCACGAACCTAAACGTGTGGCAGTTGGGTGGCAAGGGCCTACAAGAATGCCTCCAAGTAGGCAGCCCCACTCTCCTGCCGAGCCCCTACAATGGTAGGATGCTCAATAATCTTTCCCCAAGTCAAGCATGTTGCACCGCCCGGGCTCCCTATCCATCCACCGCTGCATCTTCTGCCTGCTTACTCCTCTGCTTACGGGCCATCCACCAGGCAATTATATATATATAAAAATATATATATAATAATCTACTTCCTTGGTGCACTCTGGTCAAGGAAGAATCCCCGGAATGAAATGAAGACCGATCGCTGCGACGCAACTTCGAAGTCCACTCAACTGTCCTGTGGCAGTTCCCTTTCACCCCTCCCTGTGTTCCCTACATCACCTCTACTTCCTTTATCCTCCCCTTCTGTCCCGATCCTACGCTATCTGATTCTACCACCCCCCTTGCCTGCTTCGCTGTATTCTAACTTCCTCCCCTTCCCTGCCGTTGTCCGCTGTACGCATATCTTGTGCCCTGCCCCAGACAATAGTCCATGTTGCAGTGTACTTTCTGTCTGGGCCATGGCAGTGTTTGTAGCTCAAGGTTGCAACATGGAGATCTCGCCACTCATTCTCATCACATTATTGTTTGGACAAGGATGGCTGATGTGACAGCAGGTTTGGCCAGTCTGTCCTCTAGAACTTGTTTGAGGTGCACAGCCCAACTCTGTTCCTGCGTAGAGCCTATTGTTTTTGTTTCAGGTTGCCCCCTCCTTGGGACATATACATACAAAAATTTGGTTGTTATGCCCCTTTTTTGTTGAGGGCCACTTGTAACTAGGAGTCACCCATGTGTGAATGCCATCCTGCTTGTTGTCAGAGAAAGCAGAGTTGTTTATCTACATAGAAACATAGAAATGACGGCAGAAGAAAACCAAACGGCTCATCCAGTCTGCCCAGTTTTCTCATACTTATCTATTACTCTGACTGCTGAGTTCAGGGCCCTTATTGGTAACTTTTTGGTTCTAATTTCCTTCCACCCCCGCTATTGATGTAGAGAGCAATGCTGGAGCTGCATCAAAGTGAAGTATCAAATATTCTCTGAGGACAGCAGAATGTCAGTCCATCTGCCTCCCCATGGAGCAGGGTCTTCAGTTTTTTTGTTTAGCTGTGTTATCAGACTGAAGGGAAACTACCTGAATGCTTGGTATAATGCATGATGTGGGCAAGCTCCGTGAGGATCAAAGCTCTAGAAACTTTGACATACGTTTTCTGTGCTGGGCTCACCCATGTGTGAGTGCTGACATCCTGCGATCCTCAGAACACCTGTTACAGGCAAGCAACACTGGTTTCTCCTCTACCAGACTCCATGTTTTTCACCGGGCTACACCATGTGCTTGGAATAGACTTCCTGAGCTGGTGCGTCAGGCTCCCTTTCCCACCTTGTTTAAATCTAATCTTAAAAACCCACCTTTTTGAGGCTACTTTTAAATCTTAAGCCTGATTGTCCGCTTTTAGCCTCATTGACTAAATTTTAACTATATGAAACTCCTCAAGACTCTTTTGCCCTGTATGTCTGTCTTGATTAGATTGTATGCATGATTGAGCGGGGGCTATGTCTTATGTGTTGTTTGTATTGTGCTGAATTACATCATGTAACCTATAGCAATGTTAAGTAGTAGTAGTAAATTAGTAAAATGGAATATATATTTTGGTAACTCATTTATTCCATGACTTTTGTTCAGAAAGCAATCAATATGTTGGATGACATCTTCTCACCTTTAACAACTCTGATGTAAGTCCTCGGTATTTAAAATTTGTTCTTTGCCCTACTTACTGACATTTTTAGGAGCGGAGATCTAGGGCACGTTGACCTGCCAGTCATTCATGTATGAGCAACATAAGTGTCCAGTTGGTTGAGTACAAAGTCACTGACATCTCCAGCCATACACCTGAATCTCAATGCTGCAAGAGAGAGCACAAAGTTAAACAGCTGTTCTGAAAGTGAGCAATGGCTAGATGAGGTCAGCATGAGTGAAAAATTGCTGAAATCATTTTCTTGGAACTACTGTTTCTGTTTTAAATTTCAGATTCAGTCCTATTGCTGTCATCCTTTGCAGAGCCTTCGGGGATGTAAACACTGTCACTGTTCTCAGCGGCACAATCTTGAGGTCTGGGTGGTTAGAGATATGATTGGCATCATATTAGATCAACTGAATCCTTTGGTTGCTGGTTGATTAATTTAAGATTGGCAGGTCGGCCTGACCTGGAACACCTACCTGTTCCAAATAATTCTAAACAGAGGAAATTCTTAGAATGTGAAAATCAGAGAACATGACTAAAGAAAAAAAATGAAGTGGGAGAAAACAACAACAACAAGTGTTAGCAAGTGCAGTGAGAAAGAATGCTATTATTAGGCTTGTTTTTCATGCAAAGATCTTCCCTGGGGATCTCAATATATAGACCTAATATATTTGTATAAAACTGAGAGAAACCTTATAGTTGCATTAACATTCATAGCCCTCTGTTGTGATGCATTAATAAAGATCTTCTATCATAGGCTGGAAGACCGTGGAATAGAGGTGGAACTCATCCCTGCAAAGGATATGTCCCACTAAAGCAGAATGTCTTCACTAGCACTTTACTACAAGATTTGGCTCTGAAAGAGAAATGATGCATACCTTAGCACTATGTACTGTCTGGAGGAAGTACTTCTCCATACCTCGCTGTTGTGTTCCTGAGACTGCTCTCCAGGTTGGCTGCTCATATACAGCCAAGTCTTATCATGAAAAAGCTTCTTGAAGGTGGGGCATCTTGATCGGGACTGGCAGGAGGGCAGCGAGTTTCACAGAGAGAGTATTGCAAATTAAAACATTGCAAAAGAAATATACGCACGTCTATTATTTGTTCAGTACGAACATTACAAGCTATTCAAGAACAGCACTTCAACACATTGGACCCTACGTGGGGAACTGTGCTGATTTTATTGTACACAGTGAAAAGAGCAAAAGCTTCATAAGTTACTAAGCCACTACTGTTAAGGTACAAACTGGATGACCATGGCAATGCGTGCCATATTACCTGCATCACTTTACTACTGATGAGGCGCAAGTATGAAGATTTTGGGCAAGAGGGATCCTGAACACTGGGGATGGGAGTGGGATGGGGAGAGAGAAAAGAGAGAGCACCTTTTTTTTAAAGAGACAGTCTGACACGCTATCAGGCCGATGCAATACCGTGCACTGACCTCAGCGCATGGTTCAACACGCAATTGGGCGCATGGCCATAACCCTCGATGCGAAATGCACATCCAACCGAGCACATAGCTAATAGCACTCATCACATGTAAATTCATGTTGATGAGACTATTAATTACTTTTCCCGCAGATAAGCAGGCTGAATTATCCATGCTGTTTGGGGATGTCCTTCCAGGAGCTTGACCAAACTGATAGAATTTTGCTCTGTGTGCGGCTGCGCGTCCTTTCCCACGTGGCGCCATTTTCTCTTCAGTCTCTTTCTTCCGCACTGCAGGCTGCACGTGGAAGATTCTTCTCTCTCCTCAGAGAGCATCGTGTTTGATTAAAAAAAAAAAAAGGAAGAAAGGATCATGAACATGCTGCTGTGGCCCCCTGGCTTCAAATTGTGCTAGTGTGGCAAGATAATGTTGTTATGATATCGAGGTCTTTGGTGGATTCTCAGGGACAACAGTGATGGTATCTCCTACGGGGAGGAGCCCCGTAGGGAACTGAAGCACCGGGCTAGACTCAGATGCACAAACACAGAGAATATATCTTTTATTATACAGCTAGGGTGGTCCACCAGAGGTGGCAATAGAGAGCAGATTAGATAGCAACAGTCTGTGATCCTTGGCATAGGAGACCTTTCTCACAATGGTGATGTAAGGCCCTGATGCAGATGTCCAGTAAGGCACTGTAGGAGAGACAGACTGGCAGATGTTATAACACACTCCCTGGTAGCTGAGTAGATAGAGTTCCCAATAAGCAGTAGAGAGAGGATAGATATTAACAATCTGTAATCCTTGGCAGAGGAGACCCGTTCCACAATGGTGGTGTAGGGCCCGATGCAGATGAGCAGCGAGAAGCTGTAGATGGACAGACTGGGAGAAGTTGTACTCACTCTCTGTAACTGATAGGTAGTGTTCAGCATGTTGAAGAATTGGTAGCAGGCACCAGGATAGACACACAGGCCCTCGAGGAGCGAGTACCTGTATTTAGGATAGGCACCTGGAAATAAGCAAAGGGCCCCCGAGGAGCGGGTACCCAGGTTAGTGGAACCCCGGAGGGTGAAGGTGGCTTTCAGCAGTGTAGAAGCGGCAGAGCAGCTTCAGACCGGAAAGAATCCAATCTGTTGCTAACGGCGAGAGTCAGCAAATGGGCAACCTTTTGAATACGGAAGCAGTGATGTCACTCAAGGGGGACACCCACGAGGTTCGCGCCAACACTGCTACAAGACGTGAGGCACGCGTGCGCCTGCACCCTAGGAGGCCTCAGGTCAACATGGCGGGACGCTGCGCCAGAGCCGCTCCGGGGAAGCCGGAGAGTGCGGCAAGGAGATGCTATGGATGCCATTCTCCCGAGGCTGGTGGAGAAGGCTGAAATAGAGGTGAGGCATGTTGGGCGAAGCCATCTGAGACCGAAGGACGCAACAAATGTCTGCCACAGACGGGCACAGTTACTGCTACTTGTGCTTCGGTCTGGACCATGATCAGGCAGTATGTCGGGACTGTGACCGCATGTCCCCATGGGCCCAGTGCCAATGCGCCGCCAAGATCGCCCAACTCCGGGAAGGTAATTTGGGGTCCTATGTCCCCAGCTCAGAGTCCTTGTTGGCCCACTCCTCTCCAGGGCCCCATCTGGACCACTCCAAAAAGTCAAAAAGGGCCTCCTCTGTGGGACCAGCAGATAATCAGTAGGGCCAGGAGGGCAAATCTCCCACCCCTCAGTACTCCGGACCATCCAGGCGCAGAAGGCGTTGGGAGACACCTACTCCCATAGCAACCAAAAACTCCCATAACAACCTAAACCTTAACTAGGAACTGAACAAATTTGAGATGAAGGCAGCAGTCCAGCAAAAAGAAGGGGCCTCCCAGTCTTTTGCATCGAGTGTCACATGTATGATTTCTTTACCCGCTGGTGAGAAGTTGTACGTGTGCATCCGATTCAAAGAGCTCCTGTCTCTCAGAGAATGAGTCCGACCTCTGGAGGCTAGAGTGGCAGATCTGGAGAAGCTGAGGCAGACAGAGAGGTATATAGATGAGACCTTCAGGGACATAGCAGCCAAGTCCCAATTTCAAACTGGCAGCCTTGATGCTGCCTTGGAGGAAGAAGGTCTCATGATCATAGAGTATCAACCTGTTGCAGCAGGAAAGGATCCTGTAGCAAGAACCTGCTCTCCAGGTGGTGCATTGTCCTCTCACACCGAGGATGTGTCTCCCAGGGCTACTGCCCAGGAAGGAAGGGTTAGGTTGGCAGTCATAGTTGGTGATTCAATTATTAGGAATGTAGACAGCTGGGTGGCTGGTGGGTGTGAGGATCGCCTGGTAACATGACCTCAGGCGTCACCTAGATAAGATTTTAGACAGTGCTGGGAAGGAGCTGGCTGTCATGGTACATGTGGGCACCAACGACATAGAAAAATGTGGGAGGAGAAGTCCATTAACTGCTGTTAATCAAGTTTACTTAGGGAATAGCTACTGCTATTAATTGCATCAGTAGCATGGGATCTTCTTAGTGTTTGGGTAATTGCCAGGTTCTTGTGGCCTGGTTTGGCCTCTGTTGGAAACAGGATGCTGGGCTTGATGGACCCTTGGTCTGACCCAGCATGGCAATTTCTTATGTTCTTATGTTCTTATGAGGGAGGTTCTGGAAGCCAAATTTAGGCTCTTAGGTAGAAAGCTTAAATCCAGAACCTCCTGGGTAGCATTCTCTGAAATGTTCCCTGTTTCACACGCAGGTCCCCAGAGGCAGACAGAGCTCCAGAATCTCAATGCGTGGATGAGACGATGGTGCAAGGAAGAGGATTTCAGTTTTGTAAGGAATTGGGGAACCTTTTGGGGAAGGGGGAGTCTCTTCCAAAAGGATGGGCTCCACCTTAACCAGAGTGGAACCAAGCTGCTGGCTCTAACCTTTAAAAAGGAGATAGAGCAGCTTTTAAACTAGAACAAAGGGGAAAGCCGACAGTCGCTCAGCAGCGCATGGTTCGGAGAGAGGTATCTTCAAAGGATACTAATGACGCATTAGAGTTAGGCCATCCAAACAGTGAGGTTCCATTAACAAGAAAAATACACCAAGTGCATGTAATTAAATACTCACCTGAGCTAAAAGATTCCAGTTTATCCCTATCAATTAGAAAGCAGAATGAAAATACAAACAAAAAACAAACTTTGAAATGTTTGTATGCTAATGCCAGAAGTCTAAGAAGTAAGATGGGAGAATTAGAATGTATAGCAGTGAATGATACTTAGAATGAAAACATATCACCTCTTGATGAAACACTTCTTTTTAGAAAGTCACTTTTCAATTATGAAAAAGTATGAGCCCCAGAAAGGGTCTGCTAACGTTTTATATTTAATTCATAAAGACTCTCACATTAGTATCAAAGGATAACATTTTTTAGGATGGCAGGAACGTTTCATATTCATATTATGGAACATCATCCAGGTGTTATTCAATGTTTTTAATCATTAACGTCCCTCCTTCCATCCACTATGATTTTTTTGTGCATTCCTCTTGACCCTCCAGCTCCTGTGGTTCTCCAGAAGACACCTTGCCTCATCATTGGAGTTTTGTCTCAGCTAGATTCCCTCCTTGCACTTGTCCCGCTCTCCATGTGGTCCGTGACCAGCCTCTTCAGGTTGTGTAGGGTGCACAGAGGGGGGTCCGAGACCAGCCCATTGGGTCCGCCTGTGTAGGTGGGCTGTGTAGGGCACCCTAAGAGACAGTGCCAATGTCTGAATCTTCCAAGCTTCTCGTCTCCTCCAGACTCTTCCAAGTTCCTCATCTCATCTAGAGTCTTCCAAGTTCTTGGTCCATATCCAGAGTCTTCTCATCTCGTCATGAGCTTTCTGTGTCACAAGGCCTCCGTCTGCCCTCATCCTCAGTCTGGCCTGCTGCTTCTTGCCGATACCTAGCGGCAGGTCCAAAAGGGCTGGGAATGGTCGGAGGACTGTTCAATTACCAACATAGTGTTGTTGGCTTCCAGAAGCATGCAGGTCTGGCAGAGGGTTAGACTTTGTCTTCATCCATGCTTGGCCACATCTCGCCAACCCTCGGTGCTGTCTTGGATTCGTCTGGGATCATGCCGAGGCGCAAGGGCACACAATCCCCTCAAGTTGGGATTGCTCTCCTAGCGTTCCCCCACATAATAGAATGCAAGGTCTTCCTAAGGCCTCCCCTCTATAACTAGAGTCCAACAGGATAAAGATCCTGCATGAGACTAAATGCACAATTGAACTTTTATGGGTAGAAATCCCTTGTGTGTTGGGGAAAAGTATAGTGAGAGGAGTATACTACCTTCCACTTGGCCAAGATGGTGAGATGGACAGTGAAATGCTAAGAGAAATTAGGGAAGCTAACCAAATTGGTAGTGCAGTAATAATGGGAGTTTTCAATTACCCCAATACTGACTGGGTAAATGTAACATCAGGACATGCTAGAGAGTTAAAGTTCCTGGATGGAATAAATGAGTTTTATGGAGCAATTGGTTCTGGAACAGACGAGAGAGGGAGCAATTTTAGATCTAATTCTTAGTGGAGCACAGGTTTTGGTGAGAGAGGTCATGGTGGTGGGGCTGCTTGACAATAATGATCATAATATGATCAAATATGAATTAATGACAGGAAGGGGAACAGTAAGTAAATCAATGGCTCTAGCACTAAACTCTCAAAAGGGAAACTTTGATAAAATGAGAAAAATAGTTGGAAAAAACCTGTGCTCCACTAAGAATTAGATTTGAACCTAAAGATGTGGTAGGCCTGATTGACAAATTGAAGAGTAGTAAGTCACCTGGACCGAATTGTATACACCCCAGGGTTCTGGGGTGTATAAAATGAAATTTCAGATCTATTAGTTATAATTTGTAACCTATCATTAAAATCATCCATTATAGCTGAAGACTGGAGGGTAGCTAATATAACTCCAATATTTATAAAGGGCTCCGGGGCGATCCGGGAAACTACAGACCAGTTAGCCTGACTTCAGTGCCAGGAAAAATAGTGGAAAGTATTCTAAAGATCAAAATCACAGAACATATAGAAAGACATGGTTTAATGGAACAAAGTCAGCATGGCTTTACCTAAGGCAAGTTTTGCCTCACATATCTGCTTCACTTTTTTGAAGGGGTTAATAAACATGTAGATATAGGTGAACCGGTAGATATAGTGTATTTGGATTTTCAGAAGGCATTTGAGAAAGTTCATCATGAGAGGCTTCTAAGAAAAGTAAAAAAATTATGAGATAGGTGATGATGTCCTTTTGTGGATTACAAACTGGTTAAAAGACAGGAAACAGAATAGGATGAAATGGACAATTTTCTCGGTGGAAAAAGGTATACAGTGGAGTGCCTCAAAGATCTGTACTAGGACCTATGCTTTTCAATATATCTATAAATGATCTGCAAAGGAATACGACGAGTAAGGTTATCAAATTTGCAGATGATACAAAATTATTCAGAGTAGTTAAATCACAAGCTCACAAGCAGATTATGATAAATTGCAGGAGGACCTTGCGAGACTGGAAGATTGGGCATCCAAATGGCAGATGAAATGTAATGTGGCTCTGGCGGCTTCTTGGAGAATCCGGATAATACCTAGAGTTTTAGTAAAGATATATGAATGGCGTTGTGGATCTTAAGTGAAGGTGAAAGTCGGAGCTTGTAGGTAACCGAACCCAAATGGCGGAGCACCGGAAAGGGACCGATGTATCTGGGTGCGAAGCGTGAAGATGGTAACTTGAGACATATAAATTGAGTGCTGAGCCACACTTTGTTGCCCGGTTTGAATTGAAGACCTACTCGGTGATAAGCATCGAAGAACTTCTTAGCCCTTTGGGCTGCTTTATGTAATAACTGCTTCATACTGTTCCAGAGCTGATGCAACTCCTGGGTGGTTGATTGATCCGCTGAAGGAACAGTCAAGGGAAGCGGTAGCGGAGGAAGAGGCTGACGTCCGTAGACTACCTGAAAAGGTGAGGAGCCGGTGGATGAAGATGGATGTGAGTTTAATGCGAACTCCACCCAAGGAAGGAGATCTGCCCAGACATTTTGCTGGAGGTTAACATAGGCATGAAGAAACTGCTTGAGTGTCCTGTTGGTTCTCTCCGCTTGCCCATTGGCTTGGGGGTGATATGTGAAACTGAAATCCAGGGAGATGTTGAACTTCTTACAGAGAGACCTCCAGAATTGGGCTGTAAACTGAACTCCACGATTGGAAAGTATGTGCTTAGGGAGTCCATGGAGCTGGAACACATGATGGATAAACAGCTGGGCGAGTTGTAGAGCAGATGGAAGACCAGGCAGAGCAACAAAGTGGGCCATTTTTGAAAAGTGGTCCACAATGACCCAGATGGTGTTGTTGCCACCGGAGGGTGGAAGGTCCACAATAGAATCTGTCGCAATGTGGATCCACGGCTCACTAGGGATAGGCAGAGGTTGCAAAAGACCCCACAGGCGTCCCACCAGAGGCTTATGACACATGCAAGTAGGGCACAACTCCATGTAGGCCTGTGCATCCTTCCTCATGGTTGGCCACCAATTAAACTGCTGGAGGGCAACCAAAGTTCTGGACTGCCTGGGGTGCCCTGCGGTGAGGGAATCGTGGGCCCAGCAGAGAACGGTCAGAGTAGATTAGTGATGGATGAAGGACCGATAATAATTGGCAAAACCAAGAAATCTTTGTAAAGACCGAAGGCCCGTGGACTGAGGCCAGTCTCGAATGCTTTTCAGCTTCTGAGGGTCCATTCTGAAGCCTTGACTTGAGACAATGTATCCAAGAAAAGGGATGGTCTCCTGCTCAAAAGAACATTTTTCTAATTTGGCGTATAGCTGGTTATCTCGGAGGCACTGGAGGACGCAGGAGAAGTCTTGGCGTTGGCTTTGCAGATGTTTAGAGAAAACTAAAATGTCATCGAGATACACCACAACACATTGGTATAACATATTCCTGAAGACCTCGTTCATTAAGTTTTGGAAGACAGCCGGGGCATTGCAGAAGCCAAACGGCATGACGAGATATTCATAGTGGCCGTCCCTGGTATTAAAAGCTGCTTTCCATTCGGCTCCCTCATGGATATGAACCAGGTTATAGGCTTCCCTGAGATCCATTTTGAAAAACATTTTGGCCCCTTGGAGCCTGTCAAAAAGTTCTGAAATGAGGGGCAGAGGATAACGGTTTTTCTGGGTGATCTCGTTCAAAACCCTGTAGTCGATGCAGGGATGAAGCGAACCATCTTTTTTCCCCACAAAGAAAAAGCCCGCTCCAGCAGGAGACTTGGAGGGTCGGATGAATCCTTTGGCCAGGTTCTCGTGGATGTACTCTGACATGGCCTGAGTTTTGGTGAGCAATAGTGGGTAAATTCTGCCCCAAAGGGGCTCAGTGTTGGGCAGCAGGTTGATAGCGCAATTGTAGGCACAATACGGAGGCAGAGTGTCCACGGCCTTTTTGGAGAACACATCTGCAAAGGCTGAATATTGAGGAGGAAGGCCAGGAAGAAGGAGCAAGGTACTAAGACAAGGCTGGGGCGAGACAGGCTCCAAACAGTTGGAATGACAGGAGGGCCCCTAGCGGGAGAGTTGCAAGGTGGCCCAGTCAAACTGGGGGGTATGGTGTTTTGCCACAGCAAGCCCAAGACCACAGGGTATATGGCCTTGTGCAGAGCATGAAAAGAGATGGACTCCACATGCAGGGACCCCGTATGGAGATGAAGTGGAGCCGTGGTATGGGTTCACTGTGGATAGAAGAAAGGAGCAAAGGCACTGGGATGCGGATGGTGGGTTCTGTCAGTTGTTTCAAAATAAAATTACCTCCAGCATCTGAGTCCACATGGGCCAGGGTATGGAACTCTTGATTGTTCACCTTGATCGAAACCGGAAGTGTTAATGGAGGAGATGGAGAAGTCAGGCCTAGGAGTAGTTCTCCTGCTGAACCTAGGCCCGGGAGTTTCCCGGATGTACAGGGCAGGTGGCCAAAGCGTATCCGGATTTACCACAATATTGGCAGAAACCAGATTGCTGGCGTTGGTGTTGTTCTTTGGGCGAGAGCTTACCCTGACCCATTTGCATGGGCTCCTCTCCAGTCTTGTTGTGGGGGACCGAGTCCACCCTAGGGGAAGGAGAGTGTCGGCTGCGGCGCAAGCTCACCGTAGATTTCTTAGAAGCTTGGAATTCCTGTGAATGCTCCTGCAAACGGTGATCAATCCGCCCAGTGAGATCAATTAGAGAGTCCAGGGATGCAGGCAACTCGCAGGCCGCCAACTTGTCTTTGATTCGAGAGCTCAATCCCTCGAGAAGGATGGATTGAAGACAGTCAAGATCCCAGTGTAGTTCTGAACCCAGGGTCCAGAACTCTATGACGTATTTGGCCAGGGACCTGGTGCCCTGCCGGAGGTGAACGCGGATTGTCTGCCTGGGTCAGAGCCGGACCCGGATTGTCTGCCTGGGTCATCAAAGACAGAGCGGAACAGGGCAAGAAACCCGGGCAGGTCTCAGAGGACCGGATCAGCATGCTCCCAGAGGGGTGAGGCCCAGGCCAAGGCCTTGCCATCCAGAAGGGAAAGGATATAGGTGGTTTTGGTAATCACGTCTGAAAAATAGGCTGGTTGCAGGCAGAAGTGCATGTTACATTGGTTCAGAAAACCCCTGCACAGCAGGGGGTTCCCAGAAAAATGTGGAGGTGCTGGCAACGGAACAGTCAGCCGTGAGAATGGCATGGAGGCCGAGGTGTTGGGTCTGGGAGACATCGTGGTTACCGCTACGGCAGCGTCCAATCGGGTACTCAAATTCTCTACTGCAGCCGGTAAAGTTTCCAGGATCTTTTGGCCAGGCCAGGAATGGCCTGAATAGCTGAGGCCTCCGCCGGGTCCAGTGACTTGGCAATCTCTTAGGATTTGTGGACCCTTGGCCTGAGTTGGGGTTAACACTACCTGAGGGGTTGGGCCCCGCAGGTCCCCACCGTCGGGAGGCGAGGCTGGCCGGGAACAGAGGTAAACAGGAACTTTGCCAGTTCCGGCCCTCGTTCCCCGCAGGTTGAGCCCTTCGGTGCCGGGGCCGGCTGGTCTTAGGCGCACCTCTGTGTGGCTGGTCCCGGAAAGAGTAAGCGGCTGGAGGCAAGGAGTGTTAGTAAGGTTAGGTATAGTCCAAGACCGAGGTACTCTCAGAGGGAAAGGGAGAGAAGGCCTCAAGGGGTGAAAGGCCACTGCAGTTCCGAGGACAATGGGGCAGGACCACGTGGGAGTGCCCCTGAGGAAAGGAGGTGCAGAAGTAGAGGCTCGTACTCTGATATGCCAAAGCAGGACTAGAGCGGGGGGATCCGCTGTAGCAGGTACGAATAGAGTAGTAGCACAGAGACACGGCAGCGCAATAGCAGGACCTTGCAATGTAGAAGCGCTGAGAGGAACCCGAGGAGCGGGGACACAGATACAGTCCAGTAATGTCACAGCCCTGAGCCAGGTCTTGAAGAGAGAAAGCACTGAAGCAGTATCTCCGATATAGAAGTGCTGAGCCAGGCCCTGAGGAGCGAGCAACGTGGAGACAGGGTCCCAGGTGAGGTAGCGCTGAGCCAGGCCCCGAGATGCGGGGAGCCTAGAGACAGGATTCCAATGTGAAGCACAGGGATCTGTAGAGCAGGAACAACAGGTCCGGAGTACTGGAGCAAGCACCAGAAAGGAAGCAGGGAACATGTTGCCAAGTCGGTTAGTGGTGGCTGGAGGTAGTCCTTAAATATCCCGGGCCTGTGATGTCATCAGCCAGGGACAAGCCTGAAATTCCCGCCATTGGCCATTTAGAGGGAGGACAGATGGTGCACATGCACGCCTAGGGAAGCTCAGGGTTGGAATACTGGTCGGCAGCGTCCCAGCCGCCATGTGGAGCAAAGGGAGCCAGGAGGAACGCGGCGGCAGCGGCAGGCCACAGCTGCAAGTGTACCTGGAGTAGAGAGCCAAGCATGACATGATGTGAGTTGAACTGGCTGCGGGCAGCTGCGGCCGGCGGCCGTAACACTGTCTTCCAAACTTGGAGCCTCCCACGCATAGATCTTTTAACTACAGAGCACAACAGGAAGGTGCAGACGTTCAGCTCAGTATATCCCAGCCAAAGATGGCTAGTGTTTGACGCGTTTCTCATATCATGGACGGAGGGCTTCTCAATACTTACCCCTGATTCCACTTATCTCGAGAACCATACAGAAATGTATGGTGGATGTTGCTGACCTCATACTGATCACTCTGACTTGGCTCAGACAACCATGTTATGCCTATCTTTTGCATTTCTCCATAAACTGCCTATCCCCCTCGGCCACAGTGCAGTGACTTTTGGAGTACTTCCATTCCCTTTCTCAAGCGGGACTGGCAACTGCTTCAATGAGGGATTATGTCAGTGCAGTTTTTGCCTACCATCATCTTCACAATAGCCTACTGTTATCCAATCATCCACTAGTCTACACTAAATTACACTAAATTATTACACTAAATTATTACACTAAATTATTGTAAAGCCTGTTGCTACGTTACGTTACATTGTGAACCAGGGTGATGTTTTTAACGTGCCCCGGTATATAAAAAAATTCTTAAATAAATAAATAAATAGTCTTCCGCTTCATGAATGGCATTCTACGACTGCAGCCACCGGTTCACAAACCACCTGTCTTGTGGGATCTCGCCCTAGTTCTGGAACAGCTGATGCTTCCAACCTTCGAACCTCTGGAGATGACTCACATGAGATATCTCTCTTGGAAGGTTCTATTCTTGGTCGCCCTGACCTCCGCAAGAAGAGTCAGGATTTGGTTCACTACTTACCATACCTGGAATTTCATCATGACAAGGTGACCTTACGGATACACTCTTCATTCTTGCCCAAGGTAGTTTCAGTTTTTTACATAATCAAAATATCACACTGCCGATCTTCTTCCCGAAGCTGCACAAAAGCAAGGGTGAGAGGCGACGCCACATGCTGGACTGAAAGTGAGCCTTGGCCTACTATAAACGTAGAATGCACTCCGAAGCTAGAGCCTCACAGCTATTTGTTTCCTTCAATCCAAATGCCCCGGGTCTGCCGGTCTCTAAGAGAACTCTCTCAACTTGGATTTTGCAGTGCATTCAGTATGTTACAATAAAAGATCAGAGACTCTGACCAGTTTGCCAAAGGACCATCAAGTAAGAGTGATGGCAGTATCATTAGCCCATCTACCCGAGATTCCAATCATGGACATATGCAAAGCTGTCATGTGGTCCACACTTTCACTTCCCAGTATTGTCTTGACCAGCAATCAGCTGCAGATGCGGTGATGGGCAAATCCATTCTCCAATCAGGAACACAGTAAGAAGACTGTCTGCGACTCTGTACAAGGTTGAGCGCTGATATTTCACTCATCCTTGCGAACTGTGCCATGTTCTGGCAAGGGCCCATCTTGCTGCACTTACAACCTTCAGCTGGGGACTCCCAGAACTGCTCAGGTTATTGCCTTCAAGGAGTCCATGCAATTGGGAAATACCTGGCTTTCAATCGATGAAAAACAAAGGTGAAGACAGCATAATCTCTACTTCTACAGCTCAGGGACATTTTGTCAGTCTCTGCTCTGTGAGATCAGGAAACACCAAAGAAGTAAGTCTAGTTGGGAAGGCAGTTTTTCACCATCCTGCTGCTTCTCCACCTGATGGTACCAGTGTCCCTCACCTTTGTGAAATACTCAGTTCAAACAGAAGCTTTAATTGATACTGGAGTTGGGGGCAACTTTATTTAAGATTGTTACACAAATGTGGTTGCCCCACTACCAGCCTGACTACTCCTCATGTTATTTCTATTTTTGGAGAACCGTTACCTGGTAATGTGACCACGGCCACTTTACCCATCATTATGCAGTTAGGGTCTCACCAAGAAAATCTCCAGTTCTATTTATTAACTAAGGTATCCAGACCTCTTGTACTTAGATTATCTTAGCTTAGACTCCATTAACCAAATATTGATTCAAGTATCTTACAGATCAAGCACTGGAGGCCATCTTGCCAGAAGCCCTGTGCTGCCTTGTCCTCAAAGCACTGTGCTGCCAGATCATCTTGCCTGAAGTACTGAATATACCGCAAAAGTATAATTCATGTTCCAAAGTATGGTGTGAAACACAATCAGGATCCCTGGTGGCTTGCAATTTTGTTGACCATGCCAAATTTTGGAATTCCGTCATCATGGTGGTAGAGGCCACTACCCAAATCGCAGAGGTTGTCCTCATTCAACACGATGACCTTGGAACCTACAAGCCATGTCTTTGACCCTCCAAGGTGTCCTTGTCTGTAAACAGGATCAACTAGCGGATGTTGTTCCAGCACAGTCCAAAGATTAAAGAATTCCTAGATGTCATGTTAACCCCCCCCCACCCAACCTTCCAGCCTGAAGGGCTTGCTGCGACGAGAGCTATCGAGCAGCACACGCAGCTGTAAACTGCCATGATCACCACCCCTGGACTTTCCTTTAGGCATGCATGCACCCAAAGTCAGCCATCTTAAAAGGCCCGAGGTGGAAAAACAGTGGCGCTTTTGGATGACATCACGACGTTTTGCCCTATATAAGGGCTCTCTGGACATCTTTGTTGCCTCAGCAAAGGTCACCTGATAGCCTTGATCCAGTTTTCAAGCTGCCAGTCTTCAGCCTTGTCTTCGGCTTCAGCCTTAGCCTTGCTCCACATCTGTCTTCAGCTTCAGCCTTGCTTCAAGTCCGTATTCATAATCAGCTTCAGCCTGGTCTTCAGATCTGTCCATAGTCAGTGTCCTAGATTTTGTCATAGCCTGGCCCATGCAAAAACTTGCTCATCTGCTGTCAGCAAAAACGCCTGGGTTATACCCACGAGGTTGCATCAATTGCGCTGCGGCAAGAAGGGCTCACATTCACGTCATTCATAACATAATCCTTTCAGTGCACTCAGCCAGTAACCTTGGAGTCATCTTCAACTCTTCTCTCTCCTCCTTTACACATATCCAAAAACATTACTAAGAACATAAGAACATGCCAGACTGGGTCAGACCAAGGGTCCATCAAGCCCAGCATCCTGTTTCCAACAGTGGCCAATCCAGGCCATAAGAACCTGGCAAGTACTCAAAAACTAAGTCTATCCCATGCTATTGATGTTAATAATAGCAGTGGCTATTTTCTAATTCAACTTAATTAATAGCAGGTAATGGACTTCTCCTCCAAGAACTTATCCAAACCTTTTTTAAACCCAGTCACACTAATTTCACTAACCACATCCCCTGGCAACAAATTCTAGAGTTTAATTGTGCGTTGAGTGAAAAAGAACTTTCTCCGATTAGTTTTAAATGTGCTACATGCTAACTTCATGGAATGCCCCCTAGTCCTTCTATTATCTGAAAGAGTAAATAACCAATTCACTTTTACCCATTCTAGACCTCTCATGATTTTAAACACCTCTACCATATCCCCCCTCAGCTGTGTCTTCTCCAAACTGAACAGTCCAAAAATGTGCTGTTTCTTTATCTTTATCATCACCAAAATCTGTCCCTTTCTGAATACACCACCAGAATCCTTATCCACTCTCTCATCACTTCCTGCTTAGACTACTACAACCTGCAGAGGCCTCTCTCATCACTTCCTGCTTAGACTAATACAACCTGCAGAGGCCTCTCACTGAACCATTTCTCTCCACTAAAATCTATTCCAAATTAATAGCTACATGACTTATCTTTTGCCAAAGTCGCTGCACCCATATAACTCCTGGGCGTGGAGTCGTAGCCTAGTGGTGAGAGCAATGATCCCTGAACCAGGGAAGCCAGCGTTCATTTGCTAAAGGCAAATTACCTCTCCCTCTGGCAAAAATACATGCAGTGAATAACCTTTTCAGGAAATCTTCACAGAAAGGGTGGTGGATGCCTGAAATGCCCTTCCAGTAAAAGATTTCAAAGGGGCATGGGATAAATACTGTGGATCCCTTAAGGCTAGAGGAGAGGTGTCTTTTCCTCAGTCAGCATGCAAACTGGATCAACTGCAACGGGACCTCGAGGATCTAGCGAACGGAAATCATCAGAACAATGTGCGCATTCTGGAAGAAGCAGAAGGCTCTCATAGGCTCAGGTTTTTAGCCACTATGATCCCGGAGTGCCTCCGCATCCAATTCGCTTTATCATTCGAGATAGAGAGGGGCTCATCGTACTCCATCAAGGCCCCTTAAGAACTCTCGCTATCCGAGGCCTATAACGTTTAAGCTGCTTCAATATCTGCAGACTCTTGAAATCCTCTCTGTGGCTCGCTCCAAGGTACCTGTCACCTTTAAGGGAAATTTGTTGCTCTTCGTGCTGGCCCTGGTGAAAACTACCATAGCCAAATGTAAAGCTTTTCTGTCCTACCGACCCTATTTGCAAGCATTGGGAGCAAACTATGGACTGCTTTACCCGGCAAGGATGTCAGTAACTTGCCATAATGAAATACAATCATTTGATTCTCCTGACGACTCCTTCTTTACTTCACTGGACTGTTTTCTTTTATAACAGGTTTTGGTCTACTTTTATTTCCATTTTGAGCACTGACATTTAAGTGTAATTGCTGGTTACAGTTTACCTCTGTTCACTATGTTATGATATTACTCTGTCGTTATCTTTCCTTCATTTTTAACACTGTTACAGTCTCCGTATTTTTTTTTGGGGGGTGATGTTTATTGCAATTGCAATTCGCATTGAATCTTGGCTTAACTCACTTCCTGCCCTGAGGCCCATGTTCCACAGGCATGACCTACTCCCACATTGATGGTTTTTGTTTTCTATTCTCTTTCTGATGATTATGATCTCTACCTTTTTTCTTTTTCAAGGAGTACTCTCATGTTGATTTACTTGTAATGCTGCTTTTTCTAAACGTTAACTGCTGCTTGCTATCTGAGTATAATTTTCTCTCTTGCTATGGCATCCATTTCTGATATAAAGATTGTTTCCTTATACGTAAATGGTTTATCACACCCCATTAAGTGCAAGGAAGTCGTAACTAGGGATGTGAATCATTTCTGAACGATTAAAATTATCGTCAGATAATTTTAAAATTGTCCTAAATCATTAGAGTGCACGATACAATACAAATGCCCCTGATTTATCGTCATAAATCGTCCTAAATTGTTAAATAGGGCACGGGAATTATTTGGGGGAGGGCGGGAAAACCGGCACACCAAAACAACCCCTAAACCCACCCTGACCCTTTAAAACCAATTCCTTACCCTCCCCCACCTTCCCGAACCCCCCCAAAATGTTAAATTACCTGGTGGTCCAGTGTGGGGGGGCTCCCAGCGCGATCTCCCGCTCTTGGGCCATCGGCGCCATTTTGGCTACCACTAATTAAAATGGCGCCGATGGCCTGATAAAAAAAAAAACCACCCGACCCTTTAAATTGACCCCCCTTAGCCTCCCCCACTCTCCCGACCCCCCCAAAACCTTTTAAAATTACCTGGGGGTCCAGGGGGGGCGCGGGATGGCGCCGGCCATCTTTACTCATAATAGGGGCTGATGAGTAAAGATGGCCGGCGCCATCTTTAAAAATGGTGCCGGCCATCCAGTGCTCCTACCATGTGACAGGGGCCGGCCAATGGCACGGATACCCTGTCACATGGTAAGGGCAAAGGGGCATCGGCGCCATTTTTTTTTAGCACAGCTGATGCCTGGGAATGGGAAATCGCTCCCCGAGGTCCCCCTGGACCACCAGGTAATTTTAAAAGGTTTGGGGGGGGGGGGGGTCAGGAGGGTGGGGGAGGCTAAGGGGGATCGATTTAAAGGGTCGGGTGGGTTTTTTTTTTAGTGGCGTGGGCCTCCCTAAAAAAAAAATTAGCAATGTGAATTGGAATCTGAAACGATTCCAATTCACATATCTTAACGATTAGATTCCCCCCCCCCCCCCAGCCGAACCTGACTGTTAAGACGATCTGGCACACGATTCACATCTCTAGTCTTAACCTATTTGAAGTTTCTGAAAACAGATGTGGATATGTTACAAGAAACACACATTTCTGCCTTAGTCGCATCTCAAAAAAGATATAGTTGCCATGGAGAAGGTATAGAGAAGAGCAACCAAAATGATAAAGGGGATGAAACAGCTCCCCTATGAGGAAAGACTGAAGAGGTTAGGGCTGTTCAGCTTGGAGAAGAGACAGCTGAGGGGGAATATGATAGAGGTATTTAAGATCATGAGAGGTCTTGAATGAGTAGATGTGAATCGGTTATTTACACTTTCGAAAAGTAGAAGGACTAGGGGGCATTCCATGAAGTTTGCAAGTAGCACATTTAAGACTTTTTCACTCAATGCACAATTAAGCTCTGGAATTTGTTGCCAGAGGATGTAGTTAGTGCAGTTAGTGTAGCTGGGTTCAAAAAAGGTTTGGATAAGTTCTTGGAGGAGAAGTCCATTAACGGCTATTAATCAAGTTTACTTAGGGAATAGCCTGTTACGATTCCTCCAGTAGTTGTTCCACGGGAGGCCTCTCACCTTCTCTGGAGGCCACTCCGAAGCCGGGGCCTCGCCTGAGTAATCGTCCGGATCTTGCTTCACAGCCTGGGAGGCCTTCGGTGTCAACAGGGTCTACCCGAGGCCTACTCCACTGCAGCTTGGATGCTCTGGTGTGGGCCACGCCCTTCTCCTAAGGGGCGGACCCGCGGCTCCTCTCCATTCTTGTAGGGCCAGAGAGGTGTGGCCCATCTGGACTCCTGTCAGGAAGTTGCCTGCTCCTGGGGTATAAAAGCTCTTCTCCAGCACTCATGCATTGCCTTGCATCAGAGTTTCCTGTTTCTGGAGATTCCACCTTCCAGCGCTCCGTCAGGTCCTTCTTGTTCTTCATTGGAGCTCCATGTCCTGTGTCTCTGCCTGTTTCCTGATGTTTGTTCCTGATCCTGATGTTCCAGCCCTGTTGTTCCTGACTGCCGGTGTGCAGCACCCTGTTCCTGACTGCCGGTGTGCAGTACCTTGCTACCGATTCTTCAGTACCTCATACCTTTCCTGCTCTGGCCCCACTCCTGTGGATGTAGGACAGGGTGGTCCGTGACCAGACTAGTGGTACTGGCTGTGTAGGGCACCCTGAGGGACCGTGCCAATGTCCATTTACCTTGTACCTCGTTCCTGAATACCTTGTACCTCGTTCCTGAATACCTGGACTCTTGCCATCCCAGCGGCAGGTCCGAAAGGGCCGGGAACGGTTGGAGGACTGTTCATTACCAACATTCCATAGTTGGTTCCAGAGGCATGCAGGCCCGGCCGAGGGTCCACCGGTCCGTTTCCTCCTATTCTTGGATGCGCTACACCTACCTCAGCGCTTCCTTGGATTCTTCTAGGGCCGTGCCGGGGCCCAAGGGCACACTCTTCCTTTAAGGGACCACTCTCCTAGCACTCCCCATAACATAGCCACTGCTATTAATTGTATCAGTAGCATGGGATCTTCTTAGTGTTTGGGTAATTGCCAGGTTCTTGTGGCCTGGTTTGGCCTCTGTTGGAAACAGGATGCTGGGCTTGATGGACCCTTGGTCTGACTCAGCATGGCAATTTCTTATGTTCTTATGTTCTTAAATTGAAGTAAGGGAGAACGAAGATGGCTGCCGCACCGTGAGCACGGGAACTCCCTAGCTCTGAGGTTTTCTTCTTTTTGTCGCTTTCCTTGTTGAATTTCTTTTCATATTTTCTAATGCCGCATTCGAAAAGGAAAGCTAAGATTCGAGAGGTACTTACCTCAACACCTGATTCCTCTTGGCGACAACCTCGAATAGTTGAGGTATTTTGTGCAGCACAGCATACGCCGGAGAGCGAGGCTGCTGGCGTTGGAGATGGGGAATGGCCGTCCGACGCCCTGGCCGAGGAGGTGTCACTCAGCCCCGGAGCGCCAGCAATTCCATCCCTGCCCTATAAGCCTCTCAAGGAAGAGGATATGGAACAGCGGGAGCCAGTGCCGCAGTCTTTACCATCTTTCAGCCTTGATGCTTCCCAGAGAAGAGAGGGGGAAACCCCATCGACTTCAGAGAGCCCATTGAATCAGGGCTCCAGGGACAACAATGGCGTGGCTTGGCAAAAAGAAGCAGGCACGAATGGTCTTATGCAGCAAGGAGGTAAGGAGCCTGAGTTTCAGGTGGTGTTACCTTCGATGAAAATGCCGGAGAAAATAACTTACAGAAATATGGAAAGATCTGACAAAAATAAGCACTGCGATTAATGATTTAACCATGGCTGTTAAACGTAATATGGAAGGAACTCAAATTTTGGCAAATAAGGTCCAGTTTGTTGAAAAATCCTTAAATAAAACAGAAACTGAAATAAAGGGTATAAAGGACGTACAAGTAAATCTTATAAAATCTGAAGGCATTATGACGAAGAAGACATTGACAAAGAAGACATTATGACGAAGAAGGCATTATGACGAAGAAGAAAACGAAATGAGAAGAAACAACCTTAGATTTTTGAACTTTCCAAAGACTAGGTGGGCGAATCCAAAAGATCTTTTGAAAAGTTACCTGGTTAATATTTTGGATTTTTCAGAAACTAATATACCAGAGTTCTCAAAGATATATTACTTGCCTGGAAAAGAAATTAATCTACAACAAAAGGAGCAAGACAATATTGCCTTTGACAATCTTTCAGATTTTTTGGAAAAGTCATATGAAGCTAAAGTTGAATTGAGAGCTACCTTGCTTGTGACTTTTATGTATGCTAATGATAGAGATAATATATTGAGAAAGTCCTTTAGGAAACATACACAGCTCTTCTACGGTGCTCAAATAAGAGTTTTCCTAGACATAACTAAAAGAATACAGGAGAAAAGAAAAGCATTTCTATCAATGAAAAATGAGGTGCTTCTTAGAGGCGCCAAATATTATTTAAGATTTACTTATAGGTGTATTTTAATATACCAAAATGATAGATATTTTTTTTCTGATCCAGACCAGCTACGTGTATACTTAGACTCACACTCCTAAAAATGCTGCAAAGGTGTTGGTTAATATAGTTAACTGTTGTGCACACGGTGTCTCAGTCTTACTGCTTATGATGGATATTCTTTTTTCCTATGACTCCGCTTGGTAACTAATGGTTCTCCTAACTATTCCTATAATATTTTTTATGTAAATTTGCCTCTGTAAAAGATATTATGTTAACTATATTTCAATTTTTTCTGTTAACATTGTTTTTAATGTATTTGAAATTGAAACTTCAATAAAAATAAAATTTAAAAAAATAAATAAATTAAAAAAAAAATTGAAGTAAGATTGGGTAGGGGAAGTGCTGTTTTGTCTGGCAGTTAAAAAGAAGAGAGGGGTAGCTGTTTTGTTTCACAGTCTTGAGCCACATTGTTGATGTAGAAGGAAGATAGATTTCTGTTTCAGTATTGATTGGAAATGACAAATTAACTTTTAATTTATATGCTCCAAATTCTGATGATCCTGCTTTCTTTCAACAGGTGTCTTCACATTTGATGGGTGGGAGGTCTTCCAAATTAATTAAGGGAGGGGCCTTCAATCAGAGGTTAGATTCCATGTAGGACAAACAATCCCATGTTAGAATATCTCATTCTAAGGCCCATACTGTTGTCACTGGTCTAATAGATTCACTTGGACTGGCTGATCCTTGGAGATTACGTCGCCCTATAGTGAAGGATTATACCTTCATTTCCTCTCTCTATTTCACTTACTCCAGGATAGACTACTTTCTGGTTTCTGGAAATTTAATGCTTAATGTTATCTCTGCTTCTATTCATCCTATTCTTATCTCTGATTATGCTGCAGTCGCTATGTATATTAACATTTCTGCTTCGGCTTCTGAAGACCATATATGGCAGTTTAACTCTGGTCTTTAGGAAGATCTCGCCTTTGCAACTAATCTCGGTGATGAGATAGATGACTATTTTCTACATAATATAACTCCTGACATCTCATTTTCTACTGTATGGGAAGTATTCAAAGCTACTATCCTCCAGGATTTACGTGCGCAGGGCACTCGCGCGCTGGCGCACCTATTTTGCATAGGCTGCCGGTGCGCGCAAAGCCCCGGGACGTGCGTAAGTCCCGGGGCTTCCTAAAAAGTGGGGGAGGGGGCATGTCCGGGGCGTGTCCAGGGGCAGGGGACGGTCCAGGCCGGGTCCGGGAGTGTGGCGACGGTTCAGGGGCGGGCCAGGAGGGCGGTCCCGAGTCCCCCAGTACTGTGCCGGGGGATGCCGGGGCGGCGCGCGCAAGTTACGCCTGCTTCAAGCAGGCGTAACTTGCCCAACAAAGGTAGGGGGAGGGGATTTAGGTAAGGCTGGGGGGTGGGGTAGATAGGGGAAGGTGGGGGGACGTGGAAGGAAAGTTTCCTCCGAGGCTGCTCCGATTTCAGAGCGGCCTCGGAGGGAACGGAGGCAGGCTGCGCGGCTCAGCGCGCACAGGCTGCCGATTTTGCGCAGCCTTGCGTGCGCCGACCCCGGATTTTATAAGATATGCGCAGTTATGCACATATCTTATAAAATCTGGTGTACTTTTGTTTGCGCCAGTGGCGCGAACAAAAGTACGCACGGACATATTTTTTTAAGATCTACCTCTATGTTGATGCTTTCTGCTCTATATCCACTTTTTCTGAAGCTTGTATAGTGGTGGTAGCAAAGCTAGAATGGAACCCCACATCTGTCTCCAATTATAGGCCGGTTTTCTTTAATAAATACCAACTATAAAATTTTTGCTAAGATTTCAGCTTTTCATTTGTTTGACATCATGGGAGACTTAGGGATAAATTTTATAACATGCGTGTATGTGTCCATGTGCGTCTGGTTCCCAGCGCACGCACATGAATGCACCACTTTTATAACATGCGCGTGCCGGCGTGCGCATGGTATAAAATCCATGGGCCATGCACACATGCATGCCGGATTTTATAATCCGCTCACGCATATGTGGGCGGCACGCGCAGTGGGACAAATTTTGTAAAAGTTTGTGCGACGACCCAATCGGGACTCCCCGAGTTCCCTCCCAGTCCGCTCCTATTAAGGAGCGGACTGGGAGGGAACTTCCCAAACACCCTATCTAACCTTCCTTCACTTTCCCCTCTCCACCCCGACCCCTAATGCCTATCTAGCTACCCCTAATTTTTTAAATATTTTTAATTACTACTCCTTGGGAGCAGAAGCAATTTACGCACGCCTGCAGCTGGCCGGCGCGTGCGCTTCCCCAGGACCGCATACAATGGTGCTGCCCCGGCCCGTCCCCCATTCCACCCCTCCCCACCTAGACCCCGCCCTCTGGCCTGCCCCTTTAAGGAGGCCCAGTACTTGTGTGCGTATTGGGGTTTACGCACGTGGCTGGGCCTCTTTGAAAATCCGCATGGCATGCGCAGGCCTTTGAAAATCCAGCCTATAATACACCGAGATCAATCTGGTTTTATAAGGGGTCGGCTCATTTCTAACAACTCCTGTGTATTTTTTGCATATTTTAGAGCTAGCTAAATGGATCCCTTCACCACTCTTTCCCTAGATGCAGAAAAAGCTGTTAATAGGGTGGTTTGGATTTGGACCCTCCTTCCTGGCTAGAGTGTAGCTGCTATATCATTATGTGCTGTCTTGTCTATTTGTCAACAAGACTTTCCACTAGATTTGAATTATATAGAGGCACCAGACAAGGGTGCCTTCTTTTCCCATTTTTATTTAACCTGCCTTTGGAACCACTATTATTGGCTATGCATCAAAGCCCAGATAATGTGGGCTTAGAAGTGGGCGAAGATATGTATAATCGATCTGCTTATGCAGACAATGTTTTGTTGTATTTTAGAGATCCTGATGGTTCGTTGCCACACTTCTTTTCTCTCATATGCACCTATTCTGCTATTTCAGGATATCGTGTGAACTGGCACAAGACAGAGCTGTTGCTGTTAAATACATCGGGCAGACAAGTAAATCTTACTACACATCTGTTTCAGAGGGCAAAAGATGGGCTTAAATACTTGGGAATATTATTTTTCGATGCAATTTTTAAAAGTATTTCTCATTGTGAGACATCTGTTTTACAAACACTTTGAGGGTCCTTTCTCCACTGTTCCCCCCCCCTCCCTTCATCTTACCTGGTGGGGTAGACTTGATACAATTAAACTGATACTTCCTCCTAGATTCATTTTTATGTTCTTAGTGGTTCCTATTTTTTCCCCCCTGACTTCTGTAAGCAAGTGGATCGCTTGCTCTTAACTTTTTGTGGCAGCACAAGCCCCCAAGAATTGCTGTTTCTAAGTTAAAGGCTGACAAAAGTAACCATATGACTTATATTTTACGGCAGAGTTATTTTTGGATGTCAGATTCCTTCAATTAAAAGACTACCCCAGTTGGTTTAATGTGGAACGTAGATTGATCTCTCCTTTTCCTTTTGAGGTTCTCCCAAGGATATCTCTTCCTCACCCTATTGCATTAAATCCAATATTACAATCCACTCACAGAGCACTCTTTGAATTTGATCACTTGTTGGTTTCCTTCACTCCCAATTGGAACTATTCTAAATTGACCTCGCCATGGTTTCATTCTCATATCAAGATTAACGGTAAATGCCTGAATTGGAAATTGCTGCAAGCTGAAGGGATTTGGTTTTTATCAAACCTATTCAAAGATCACAGATTGATTCCTTTTGAAGAACTAGTACATACTTATTCCCTACCAAAGACTCCGTTTTATTCCTGGCTGCAACATCGTGATTGTCTGGTCTCTGACCTGGTTTCCAAATTCTGCTATTCCTAGATTCTATATATTATATAGTGATTTTGGCCCCTTGGGTCATTTGACCTCCAGAATTTTTAAAGCTATTAAAGAGACAAAATGTACTGTTTTGACGAGCCCACAAAATGTATGCTTTATGGAATCTGATTGCAAGGATGAGGATGTTGATTGGGCCTACTTTTGGTGCTCATTGCTGTGAGTCTCTTTCTTCCAGTTTGACACAATCTTTCATTCATTACACATAGATCGGTGTGGACCCTTGGATATTATACAGGGCCAGCTTAACTGCTAATCATTGTTGTTGGTCATGTAAGTCTCCTAAAGTCACTTTATCCCACATGTTATTTTTTTGTTCCATCATACAACAATTTTGGTGGAAAATCTAGAATATCATATCTGCAGTTTTATATTTACAATGTCCACCTCACATACCGCATTGGAATTTGTACGTGTGGTGGCCTTTCCCTTTTATCTTCCTATTCCTCACAGGAAATTGTTGGAATTTTTTTTTTAGTGGTTACAGTCAAATTAATTTTATCATGCTAGAAGAATAGTGAGTTACTCAATGAGCATTATTGGTGGAATATGATATGTATGTATAGTAAGTATGAAAAAGTGGTTGTCTGCCAGTCAACCAATATATAATCCATTATACCACATTGGGACCCATTTTCCAGGTTTCTCATTTTATTCATGAGCCTTCTATGCAGGACCATAAGCTTTGCTGAAATCTAATTCTCTAGTCCCCGAATCAAAAAAACCAATCAGGTTCATTTGACACAACTTTCTTCTGGTAATAAAGCATGATGTTTCAGATCCTGCAACGTACTAGATTGTACATAGTTCACTATCCTTTTCGTCAGTAAAGTCTCCATTAATTTTATCACGACTGAGGTAAGGCTAACTGGCCTGTAGTTTCCAGCCTCCTCCTTACCAATTTTTTGAAGTAGGACCACAAATGCCCTTCTCCAAACTTGTGACATCACTCCCATTTCCAAGGATCTATTGATCAGGTCCATCAGCAGACCTGCCAGCACCTCAACTACCTTAGTATCCAGAGAAGTATTTCATTTGGCCCCATGGCCTTGTCTATTTTCAGTTTTGCTAGTTCCACCCAAACACTCTCCTCTTTAAATGGGGTGGTATTTATCTCATCCTCATCTGCACTCTTGCCAACCAGAGTCTTCGTTATTGAACACTGAACTGAAATATTTGTTTAATATTTCTGCTACTCCCTAATCTTTCTTCACACATTGCTCCTTGTCTCCTTTCAGTCATACAATACCACCACTGGCCATCAACATATCTGAAAAATGTTTTGTCATCTTGCTTTACCTCTTTGGCAGTCCTTTCTTCCATTAATTTATTTATTTAACACTTTTTATACCGTCAATCTGTAAACAATCTTAACGGTGGACAATAAAACAATGCTAAAAGAAAACAAAAACATAGTAAAAAACATTAAATCAAACAAAATCAAACAAAATAAGATACATCAAATCAAGTACCGGTACTATAAATAATAAAAATAAAACCTAAGTTAAATATAAAAAATTGCTCTGACCACAAATGGAGCTACTCTCAAACCCTTAAATGCCAATTAATGCTCAGTTTTCATACGTTTTTTTAAACAGCCAGGTTTTAAGATCTTTTTAAAATTTTGCATAATCCTTTTGGAGTCTTAACTTGGTGGGGAGTGAATTCCACAGTTTAGGGCCCACTATTGAGATTGCTCTTTCCCTTACCTCAGATAAATGCATGGATCAAATAGAAGGAATAATGTCAAGATCGCTGATGGCTAGCGCTCTCCCGCCCCCTCGAAATCCCTTAAGACCAGACTGTACATTTTGTTACAAACTTTAAGGCACAGAATTATTGGTGGTTGAAGAGGCCACAGCTTTATTATATAGCAGTTGTAACTGGAACAATGATGAAGCACGAGCCGTTTTATGCATAAATAGCCCAGGCGTCGCCTGTCATGTCTCCAGCAAGGCGGCCCCTTCGTCCGGCCCCCCCCCTTCACCTTCCTAACAAGAGGGCCTCACCCAAGGCCTATCAAATTCAGCCCAACCCGGCTCGTGCACCTGCCTAAAGCTGTGATGCATGATACTAAACTTCGTGCAACATAACAGGCTAGTATACACATAATCAACAATCAAATGTGCTGCTAACTAACATGAACCGCCTACCTTATATACGATTTCAGTATGCGCCCATGACCAGTTGGCGAGGCGAGTGATGCATATAAAGTCCAGTTATAATCACTTAAAAAAAAGACAAAGGTATTTGGCTTGCTTAGGGTGGGTGGGTAGGGTAACTCGCCATGGCTGCCAGGGAAAAGGAAGGAATGGCGGCGACTTTTACAAGTGCTGCGACGTGCATTGAAGCGCGTGTCGCAGGCCGATGACATCATTCATTCTGCATTAGAATGTGCTCTCTCTGGCCGCACCTGTGCACGGCTGCTTGAGAGAAGGCATGCGCGTTGGGGCGGGCGAGTGCTTCGCCATCCCGGCGCCTTGACGTTAGTGTCGGGGCTTTTGTACACGTGGCGTGAGCCCTTGGATCATTGAGTAGACCTTTATTTACTGAACTCAGATTCTTTTCTAGGATGTGTAAATGAAGGGCAGCATTTAACGCAGTTTTATCATGATTTAATGATTTGTGAATCAAGTAAAGTACCTTATATTCAGTTCTATGTTTAATAAGAAGCCAATGTAAGGCTATTAAAGTAGGTGTAATGTGATCAAACTTCTTTCCTCCACTTAGCACCCTCGCAGTTGTGTTTTGCAATAATTGTAAAGGTCTGATCGCAGTAGCTGGTAACCCAAGAAAGAGAGCATTGCAGTAATTAAGAGTATAGAAAATTAAAGATTGAAGGATAGTGTGGAAGTCATTGAATTCTAATAATGGTTATAACCGTTTAGGAACATGTAATTTATGGTTGCTTCCCCTGGATTGGCCTGCCATTGGGAGCAGCGACGTTATCAAGATACGCCCTGATGCCAGGCCACCTGATTGGCCTGGGGGAGCATGCGACAACACCAATGGGGGAGGGATGGCCAGCAGGCAATTAAAAACCTGCCGACTCCCCCCCAGTTCAGCCTCTTTCCTCTGCGGCCCCGAACGGAGCTGTTTCATCTCTCCTTGCCCTCTCTGGTGATTGTGGGTGAGTAGTGCTAACAGCACTCCCATTTATATATATATATATATATATATATATATATAAAAGGAACCTTGAAGAAGTTTAAATACTTCCTTGCTTTAAAGGAAGACTTCCTTAGCTTTCCACGGGGTAATTTTCATCTTTGGCTGTTAGTCTAGCAGGCCCATTTTCATAGCCCCGACCTCTGCTCTCGCTCAGGTTCGCGCCCCGCTCCTCAAAAAAAAAATATTTTTTTTTTGCTTTTAATTGGCTCTGGTACTCGCCAGAGTTGCATTTATGTAAGGAGGTGCTGTCGGCATTTGTAAAGATGTCCCTGAGGTCCAACTCCTTGGCTGTAGCTTGGCAGGCTCCAGCACAGTGTGCTACGGGGAGTTTAGGCGAGGTGCCCATGGGTAAGGAACCCTCTGGTCCCAACTCTATGGCCCTCCCACCCACTGGCATTTCTGACCATAAGGGAGCTAGATGCCAGTGGGCAGGAGGTAGGGTACCTGGGCTGCCTCGAGGAACAAAGGTGGTTAAAAAGGGAACCATGAAGCGTAAGGATAAGGTCAAAATGACTCCTAACGGAATGTGTAATTCGGCTAAATTGGCAAAACAAAGGGGCTAAGGAGGCATACGAATATAAGAACTTAAGAACATGCGATACTGGGTCAGACCAAGGGTCCATCAAGCCCAGCATCCTGTTTCCAACGGTGGCCAATTCAGGCCATAAGAACCCGGCAAGTACCCAAAAACTAAGTCTATTCCATGCTACTGTTGCTAGTAATAGCAGTGGCTATTTTCTAAGTCAACTTAATTAATAGCAGGTAATGGACTTCTCCTCCAAGAACTTATCCAATCCTTTTTTAAACACAGCTATACTAACTGCACTAACCACATCCTCTGGCAACAAATTGCAGAGTTTAATTGTGCGTTGAGTGAAAAAGAACTTTCTCCGATTAGTTTTAAATGTGCCCCATGCTAACTTCATGGAGTGCCCCCTAGTCTTTCTACTATCTGAAAGAGCAAATAACCGATTCACATTTACCCGTTCTAGACCTCTCATGATTTTAAACATCTCTATCATATCCCCCCTCAGCCGTCTCTTCTCCAAGCTGAAAAGTCTTAACCTCTTTAGTCTTTCCTCATAGGGGAGCTGTTCCATTCCCCTTATTATTTTGGTCGCAAAGCGTCAGAGGGTAGCTGCAGTGGTGTCGGTGCTCTCAAAACTGATTTGACGCAGCTCTCCCCTGAAGAAATTAAGAATCAGTTAATTATCCAGATGCAAGTCATCTCGCTTATCCTCCCTAATGCGGTAACTGATACAGGTGCGCAAAGTCCGGTTGGCTGCGCAGAACATGCCACATCATCTTCTTGCGAGCCCAGAGTCAAGAACTCATTTAGCCCAAGGAATGTGATTTGGTACAGATCCTCATCCTGGCTGGCCTCCCGCTCACCATCTGAACATCTCCACGCCAGTCCTGGTTCATGGCACAGGCCATACTGGTGGCCCTCCTATGACAGTCACCCCTATAGGAATCTGGACAGCTTCATGCATTATTGTGGATACAGGCCTTATGATGATGATCCCTGGCCCAGGCAGGAAAAATGGCCTCACTATTCCCCAACCACATTCAGATCTCCACCATACCCATACCAGGATTTCTCACCATATCCTGATAGTGGTGAGGAGTCCGGAGAGCACAGTCAATACCCTGGCCAATATAGACATAGCCACAGTCGCAGAGAGCGGCCGGCAGCGCCCTTAGATGGCCCACATGAGATGGAGTTGGTGACACCCACAGGCTGTGACATCACTTGTCTTCAGTGAGATCAGCCAAATCCCATCACAGTGACGCTGGCCATAGATCCTTGATGCTGAAGCCATCATCAAGGATCCCGTCACCAGCATCGTGGCCTACTGAGGAACTGGGTAAGTCTGACATGCAAAGCATAGGAAAGTTCCTTGAAATGAGCTCAGATGCAGGGATAGGCACAAGCGAGCCAGGCTCAGGCAGTCTTCATCTTTGTCTATCTCTTATAGCAGCTCTTCCAGCTCATTTTCCTCTTCCTCCCTAAGTTCAGGTTCCTCATCTATAATATGTAGGTTAGACCGAGGGGATGCTGTCTGGCCCCCAAGCTGCCACAAACGGAACATGAACTTTGGGAACTGGTGCCCAAGACTTTCAGACATCGAATCAGGCATTAGGCACTACATTGATCTGTTCCGCCTGATAGAAGGACATAGTAGACATGGCCAGACTAAGCTGGAGAGGAGAAAAGAACCAAAGAGAGATCATAAATTGGGTGTGTGCATTCACACGAATGGCTTCAGTTGTGGTGTGTTCAGAGCCTGTTGCGGTGCAGCCCTTGTTCTCTTATTTGGATACTATTTTAGGCGGTTCACATGGCTCAACTATGATGAGGCCTTTCATGAGAGAATGGCCAGTAGGCCCACTATGTCGTGCGGAAGACAAGATTATTATTATTATTATTATTATTAATAAGGCTTTTATATACCGACTTTCTTGATACAAATCAAATCAATTCGGTTTACAATGAACTAAGTAGAATATACAATTAACCAATCAACAAGAGATACAGAGCATACAGTTACATTATAACAAGGAAGCCTTAACTTGGAGCAGGAAAATAAAGAAGGGGTGAACGGAGCAATAAATATATAAAGTGCAATAAAATAGAATAAATACTATATACAGAGGAGGGGGCAAGGAGCCAACCTCTCTTTAATGGATATTATGCATGAGAATTTGGAAAGTTTTGTTTACAGAGATGTGTGGTGTACAATTCTAGATCAGGGAATGGAGTTTGTAGTGGGGAAGGCTTGGCTGAACAGCCATGTCTTTAGTTTCTTTTTAAAAGTTGTTAGACAAGTCTCCAGTCTGAGGTCCGGAGGCATGGCGTTCCACATGGAGGGGCCTGCAGTAGAGAATGACCGGTCTCTGATGTTTGCGTGGTGCACTAATTTGATTGTAGGAATGTGTAAAGATCCCTTGTAAGCATCCCTTAAAGGCCTGGCTGTCGAGTGCAGTCTGAGAGGATGAGACAGATCAAGCGGGGTTTGATGGTGGATATTTTTATGAATGATTGTGAGAGATTTATGGAGGATCCGGAAGTTTACTGGGAGCCAGTGGAGATCTTTTAGAATAGGAGAAATATGCTCTCTCCGATTGGTATTTGTCAGGATCCTTGCCGCTGCATTTTGTAGCAGCTGGAGCGGTTTAATGGTAGAGGCTGGAAGACCATGCAGAATGGAGTTGCAATAGTCGATCTTAGAGAACAGAATGGCTTGGAGGACGGATCTGAAATCGTAGTGGAATAGGAGCGGTTTGAGTTTTTTGAGTACTTGTAACTTGTAAAAGCACTCCTTAGTAGTGTGTTTTATAAAATGCTTTAGGTTCAGGTGACTGTCGATTAGGACTCCAAGATCTCTGGCGTGTGATATATGTGGAATATTTTGTGATTGGAGAAGTATGGGACTACCTTCTGGGGTAATTAGTAAGAGTTCGGTTTTAGAAGTGTTGAGCACAAGGTTGAGGCTGGATAAGTAGTGGTTTATAGTTTGTAGATGAGCGTTCCATAACCTGAGTGTTGAGTCCAATGATTTGGATATAGGGATTAAAATTTGAAGGTCATCTGCGTAAATATAAAATTTGAGTTTGAGGTTTGAAAGTAGGTGGCAGAGGGGGAGAATGTAGATATTAAACAGGGTGGGTGATAGGGAGGAGCCCTGGGGGACGCCAAAAGGAGCATTAGTATGAGGTGATTCCATGTTTTTAATTTTTACCTTATAGCCTCTATTACTGAGGAAAGATTAGAACCATCTGAGGGCTGAGCCTGTAATTCCTATGTCTGAGAGTCGGTTTAGGAGGATGTTGTGATTTACCGTATCAAAAGCCGCAGAGATGTCGAGGAGGGCTAAGAGAAATGACTGTCCTTTATCAAAACCAATATATAGTTGATCCAGGAGGGAGGTGAGGAGGGTTTCCGTATTGTGTTCTTTTCGGAAACCATATTGTGACGTGTGAAGTATATTGTGGTCTTCTAGGTAATTTGAATGTTGCTTATTTACAATTTTCTCCATGATCTTAGATACAAATGGGAGGTTTGATATGGGACGGTAATTGTTGAGTTCTTCCGGGTCCAGGTTGGATTTTTTGAGTATGGGTTTGAGCGTGGCCAATTTGAGTGCGTCCGGGAATGTTCCTTGTGTAAGGGAACAATTGATGATATCAGCTAGATATTTGGATATGTATTCTGGGATGAGAATCAGTAACTTGGAGGGTATTTGGTCCAGCGGGTGGGTCGAAGGTTTCATTCTTTTTATCAGCGATTCTACCTCTAAGGTGTGGGTCGAATCAAAGGAATCCAATCTTAGTCTGAGTTAGGTAGGAGAACTGTGTCCGGAAGAGTACACAGTCCGGAAGATGTCAGCCTGTGGCTCACGAAGATGATGACACAGGCTTTTGACTCCAAAGTGAGTTTGCAGCCCTTTTGTATCGAGCAGGGGTGCGGCAGGCAAGCCAAGCACATGCAATGCCCAAGCAGTGCCTGCTGGAAATGCAACCAGGGGGTCTGCTCTGCTGCCGACTGCAGATATAAACACATCTGTAGTCGATGTGCTGCACCACACCAGCCAAACAAATGTCCGTGCAGTGATAAGTAAGGGGAAGGAACAAGACTTAGTCCCAACCCTGTGAAGTGGCGAGCGATGCTTCCATGGTTGGCTCATTATCCCATTAGAGCTGGGGCAAATACTGTACAGAGCAGTTTTTGAGGTTTCCTTATTCCCTACACAGGTCAGCAACAATCCACTAAGGGTGGCCAATGCCTTTTCAGAGCACATTCTGGCTGACATCGTAAGAAAGAAACTTGGAAAAGAGGTTCAGCTCAGGCGCATTACCAGCCCATTTGCTGAGCCTCCTTTGGAGCAACTAATTTTGCCCCCACTAGCAGTCATTCCCAAAAAGGAGCCCGGAAAATACAGGCTCATACAAAACCTTTCTTACCCACATGGAGCTTCTGTGAACAATCATATTCTCTTGGAATATTGCTCAGTGCAATATTCGTCCTTTGATACCACATTGGACTTATTAAGATCATGTGGTCAGGGTGCTTTTATGGCTAAAGCAGACATCGCGTCTGCCTTTCGACTGCTCCCGGTACACCCGAGCAGTTTCCATCTACATGGTTTCCAATTCGAGGGTGTTTTTTTACTATGACAAGTGCCTGCCAATGGGATGCTCAGTTTTGTGCACCTATTTCAAAACATTCAGTAGCTTCCTCCATTGGGCAACTGAAGAGTCATCCGGGATAGCATCGCTAGTTCACTATCTGGATGATTTCTTATTTATAGGAAAAAGGGATTCTCCTGAATGCATTAAACTGTTTGACACATTTCGAGAACTGGCATGAAGTTTTGGTGTCCCTTTGGCAGAAGGCAAGTCCCTCAGCCTGATAACTGTCCTTACCTTCCTAGGGACTGAGCTTGATTCCATGTAGATGGAATCCAGACTACCAAGTGACAAATTAACCAAACTGTCAGAGCTGGTGGCTGTCATCTTGCGCAGCAGGAAAGTCACGCTGAGACACATGAGGTCCCTCAAAGACAGCCTTGCCTTTGTCATATGGGTTATTCCCATGGGCAGGATTTTCTTGAGCCATTTAATTTGGTCCACTTGCGGATTAGCATGCCCATTAAGGAAGACCTGAATTTATGGTCCAAGTTCCTCAGAGACTTCAGTGGTGTCTCAGCCTGGCTTCCTAGCCTGGTGTTATGGATCTGTTGCTGAAGACTCCTGATGTGGGAGGAGTTAGCAATCTTGATAGGATCTGCTATGCTGATGGGAGGAGCAAGCAGATAATAGTTAGTGATGACTCCTAAGGATAGAGGAGTTAGTAATCTTGTTGAGGATCTGATAGGGAGTTAGCAATCTTGTTATGGTTTGACTCCTAAGGAGGGAGGAGTTAGCAATCTGTAATGCTCTACTCCTCGAGAAGGAGGAGTTAACCATCTGTAAGGTATAGACTGCGGAGTTAGCAATCTGTTATGAATTTGTGTTGCAGTCTCCTGAAAGAAGAGGAGGTGGCAAACTGTTACCAGTGGAGTGCTTGGAGAGGGCACTCGGCTGTATAGGAATGTAAATAGGTGAATCTTTGGGCCGATGGCAGATGACTGCACCCCCAGGAGGATATCCTGAGAGGGACCACCAGCTAGGCTTGGGTATGGAGACAGACACAAATAGTTCTTTTATTAGACAGGTTAGTAGAACCACCATAGGTGGCAATAGTGAGCTGATATGCCCGGCAGGGCTGAAGTCCCTCAGGTACTGGAATGGCGTTCCCAGGGTTGCTGAGCTGTAGTGAAACTATAGATAGTGAGTAGACAGGGTATGCAGTATACATAACCAGAACTGGATGACAAAACTCACATAAAGTCTTAAAGAAGCTCAGTAGCTGGAAATGGTTAGGCCCTCGAGGAGCAAGTACCTGGTTCCAGGGAAAGCTCTGAGAGAGTGATGGTAACTCACAATGTCTGTATCTGCGATAGCTTCCAGGCAGTAGAGAATCTTCAGAGTGTTCAGGAACATGGGCCCTCGAGCAGCGAGTACCAGTTCCTATCTGCAATCTGAAATAAAGAAAGAGAGCAAGGACCCCCGAGGAGCGGGTACCCCTGGTAATGAGGAGGCAGAGTAGCTTGGACGAATCCCGAATCAGTATTCGTGTCCGAGTCAGTGTCCTTGCTAACTCCTTGTGCTTGCTAACTAAAAGTTCCCAGGCCAGGCCTCCGCAAGGAAGAAGAAGCAGCACAGGTCAGGAGACCTGCACCGCTTCACACGGCGATCCACCTGGGGTAAGAGACCCTTTACCCCGATCTTCACCGCACCGCCGTCCAGCTCCCACCGCCTCGAGGCTGCCGGAAACCCGGTCTACTCGGCTCGCCGGCCAATTGGAGGCCCCGAACTCCTGGAAGAGGCAGCCCTTTAAATTTAGGGCCATCACCTTGGCGCCATCCTTCCAGGCTGCCCCCCCTAACAAAGTGGCTCACTTGTCTTCTACCAGAGAACGGGTCTTCTCTACAGCGGGACCTTCCATCTGGAATGCCATACCACCGGACATCAGACAAGAATCGTGTCTTCTGTCTTTCAAAAAAAAACTTAAGACATGGTTATTCAGGCAAGCTTTCCCCTAATCTAGGCCAGCATCTTGCCATGCCACAGATCAGATGTAGGCTCTAGTACCTGCCATCTCTTTAGTTGTAATTAGTTATTGAGATTTCCTTTCCCCCTCTGCTTATCACCTCCCAGTTACATCCCCCTGTTTTATTGTAACTTTCCGCTCCTTCTGGTTATGGTTAACGTTATAATGCTTCTGTTCCCTATAAACCGATTTGATTTGATCTGTATCATGAAAGTCGGTATAGAAAAGCTTTAAATAAATAAATAAATAAATAAATAAATAACTCAATTCATTAGCAAATACTGAGACCTTTTATATTGGAAGTGGATGATGTCAATTCAGGGGGACGCCCCCGAGGTTTGCGCTCTTGCTGGTACATCAATGGGAACGCGCGCGCATGCCCTATGTCATCAGGCAACAAGGCGGATCCGCAGCGTCGAGCTGGTCCGGGGTTGCCGGAGGGAGACGGCATGGGGACGCCGCAGCAGCTAACTGTCTATCAGTGGGTGGTGTTATGGTGTGACAATACTGCAGTAATTCAATCAATAAACAAACAGACCTCCAAGTGCCTCCTGGTGGCAGAGCTGCTGAGAGAATTTGTTTTATACAGTGAGACAGCAGATTCTCTTTCTCGTTGTAAGTTGTCCCTGTTCAGGAAGCTGGTGCTGGAAACTGAGCCAAATGGCAGAGCGGTGTCAGAACAGCTATGGTCCTTCGGAACCAGACAGCACGTGAGATGCTCGAATGCCCCTTCCACATGGAACTCATACATTCACAATTACAACAAAATGAAGGCGTATCTCATTGCAAACTACTGGTCTGGCCACCAGGTTCTAGAGGACCTCTTGATTAGCTACATAATGCTTGCCAATCAGCAGGGATTGTCCAGGAACATGGTTCTTTCACACCTAGCGGCCCTAGTGTTTTTCTCGAAGCGTGAAATGGGCCATGCAGAGCAGTATTTCTGCCTTGGTATGAAGCGTGACGGCCACTAACCCACAATCTACTGTTACGATTGTGGCTCGTTTTGCCAGCAGTAGCTACAGATGAATTCGAGACTGCGCTCTTCCGAGTTGCATTTGCGCTGGCATTTCTCAGTGCTTTGTATGTTAGTGAGTTTACAGTGCCATTGCCTAATGTATCACAGCTACATGGCTTACTGGTGGAGGACGTCAGCGTCTCAAACGGCACCTTACACCTAAAGTTGAGACAATCTAAGACCAATCAAGGGGCACGAGGGGTCGTCATCACACTAACAGCGGTTAGAGGTTTGGTGACATGTCCGGTAGCAGCCATGACCCTATACTTAACCCTGCACCCAGAAGTGAACGGTTTGTTTTTGCTTCACCATGACAAATTCCTGTTAAACCGCACCAGTTTTTGGCAGTGTTCAAAAAAGCCATAACAGAGGCAGGGCTTCAGAGTGAATGGTTTGGCACGCACTCATTCTGCATCAGAGCCGCTTCCAGTGCTGCCACTGCTGGGATCCCTCAGTTGGTGGCAGCACTGGGATGGGTCGATGGAGATTGGGAGTTTACGCGTCATACATTAGGCACGATGATGGTTCCCCTGTGCTGACCTCATACCGGGTATGCGCTGTGACCTAAGTTTTCTTTCACATGCAACTGCCTTCCAATGTTGTTCTGTGTGGCTTGTTGGCCACTCATTCATCATGCACCCCCAGAAAAGGGTCATGAAAAGGAAATTTGGTCTTGACCTTGGGTTGTCTAAAAAAGGATGGACAAATGGTTGGGCTATGGAGGCATATGCTGCCACCAGCTCTGGCTCTTGCTGCAGTCGGGAAGATTGAGCCTGGCACCACCTGACCTGACCATCATACACCTTGGTGGCAACAATTTAGACAAAGGCGTCAACATTGCTCTGATGAACACAATCAGGGAAGACTTGAGCCGCCTTGCCTCTTCATGACCGTCTGCAAAAATGTGCTGGTCCGAAATCGTACCCTGACGTGGCATGATGTGCACTAGATGGTGGGGAAGATACCGTAATGAATAGAAAGGGAATTGTTACCTCTAACACAATACAATATTCTTTATTAAATGTGTTTTACCTTATTATCATATAAAACTGTCGAGTTTAATAACACGAACTTATTAGCTACTAAAAGCTCATCATCACCCTGACCTAACAAATTGATGATACGACAGATACAACATATAACCTATATGTTAACATATAGGTATGTGAGATATATAACATATATCTCACATACATACCATACATTTCAATGGACACTAATACAATAAAGGATCCCGGCCATGGTCTGCCACAGCTGGGCTCCCTTACCTGACCTAGCAGGCACCGACTCCGGGCTCTTCCTCCGGCGGCATGGGTGGCCCTGTCCTGATCCCGGCCGCAGCGTTTCTTCCACACGGCCTCAGACACCACCGACAGCCTCCCTGCGCACGCCTCCCTAGGTGCACATGCGACACTTGCCGCATCTTAAAGGGGCTGTGGTGGGAAACCTCAGTCCGGCACCCGAATATGATGTCATCTCTTTGGGCTATTTAAGCCAAGCTCAGATCAGTGTTCCTTGCCTTGGCAACGGGTCCTGCTCATAGAGTGAGTTGCTGCTGCATTCCAGTGTTCCTGATCCTGAGTTCCTGCCTGTTCCTGATCCTGAGTTCCTGCCTGCTCCTGTACCCTTGGTTCTGCTACTCCTGTTCCTGGTCCCCTGCTCCTTGGACTGTCTTCTTGGTCTCGACTTCAGCTTGGTTTCCAGTGCTGCGTGTCTGCTGCCTGTCCTGACCTTTGGCTTGTTTCCTGGTTCCTGAGTGTCCGCTGCCTGCCCTGACCTCTGGCCTGGTATCTCGTGCTGCCTGTTCACCGCCTGCCTTGACGTCCGGACTGTCCACAGTATTCCTGACCTCCACCAGCCTTGACCCGGACTTCCCGACGCTGCTTTTTCTCTTGGACTTCTCTTCCCCTGGAGACCTCTGCCTAAGTCCTGCTGGCCCCGTTACCCAAGGGCTCAACCTGAGGGGAACATGGGTTGGTAAAGGTGAAGCTCCAGCTGGGTCTCCTGGTCCTGTATCGCCTCCCAGCAACAAGGACCTCTGGGGGGCCAGCTCTCGTGCTGGCTCAAGGGTCCACAGCGCTATCAAGTACAGACTGTAATTGCAGAATTTACGTTGATTAAATGTGTACAACAAGATATCCCACAAAGTATACACTGATACAATGTGTACAAACAGATATAGGTTATATCTTGCATCTGTCATTTCATCAATTTGTTAGGTCAGAGTGATGAGCTTTCTAATAGTTATTGAGTTTGTGTTATTAAACAACAGTTTTATATGATAATAAGGTGAAACACATTTAATAAAGAATATTTATTGTGTTAGAGTAAACAATTACCTTTCTATTCATTTTGGATCTATTTTTTTGGGAATTGCATGTACCTTCTGGGGAAGATACCATGCCAAGTTCAATCAGTAGGTAGCCAAAGCCATACAAAACCAGGGTGGTTATCATTTCTGACATGAATGGGTGGACGGACATTGTGCAGAATTATATTCTCCAGATGGAGTACACTTATCGAACTTGGGAAACGATCTGTTCTTACAAGCTATGCAGAGTTATTCACCAATCTGATGCATGAGCCATAGCCATTTGTTTGGAGGGAGCCCGTTACGTGCGGGAGGAAGGGTACTTTCATGCCCGCGCATGCTGGGCCCCTGAGGCAGAGGAGACCATGTCCAGGAAAGCATTTGTAAATACAGAGGTGTTAGAAGAAAGCTGGGAGGTGCCAGTATGTACAAGAGAGGCCTAGGGGCCATCACTCATTTGTTACAGATGATGAATGTCAGGCCCAGGTTTTGGGGCCTTGACGGATTGATGGCTGGATACGTGGGAAGGGGCTCTGGCGGGGGCTTGCTTTGTGGCAGCCTGGGCCGAGATCCCATCTGGTGTTTGGCGGTCACGAGGCCTGTCCGGGGGCTTGCAGGGAGTGAGACCCTTCAGTTCCGCTTGGGCTAAAATCAGAGTAATCGGCACCTGTCCAGTGGCAATTTGTAAACATTATTGATTGATCTCGGCGCCTAAATTAGACTCCCCTGTTAGGAATTAAAATGTCTACGGCCATTTCATCCTTTTATGTGTCATGTTTTCCTTGTGTGTAATTGGTGGAGTTCAGCTAGGCTGGGTGGGGAATGGAATTGTCCAGACTGCCCGGTTAATTCACAGGAATCAAAAGGTCTTCTGGTACCTCTAGTCTGTCTGCTTTTCCCATCTATTGCAGTACTGCAGAGAATCAGCATCATCTCTGATTTTACCCTCCATTTCCCACTGCTAAGGGGAATGTCTTCTTGAATTCTGATATTGTTTTGCTACAACTGGGAGGCTGTTCCATGCACTCACTATTCTTTCATTCTTCACTTATGGCTCAAGAAGGTTCATCTAGTCTAGTCACTAATGAGCAGAGCCACAGCTCACAGGAAAAAACCCAAACTTGTATAGCACCCTTCCTTGAAGACCATTTAATAGACTCCCTTTTTTGCAGGATAGCACTGTGTGCATTCATAAAGCAAGTATTATATTGTTTTTTTTTTTCCATATGATCCTGTGCTCCCAAGAGAATTTAAGGTAACCATCTGACTGGAACAAAAGGAAATTTATTCAATACAACAAGGTTTTTGTGGGAATGAGATACAGTGGAAAAAACAGAAACAAAAGTTCACCAGTTCATGATAATAATATTTTAACGGTTTGCCATAGCACAAATTTCTAATGTATACTGAATCCCTGCAGCAGTTACTACTGAAGCACAGCTAACTTGAAGTTCAGGGGATTGCTGCACTCAGAATCGTTTGCATTACAATCTGCTGCCTCTGTGTGGAGTGCTATACTGGTTTGATAAAGTACTGCTAATAGGAAACGTATTGTTGATGTTTCAGTTCACTAAAAATCGCAGTTCATCATATTGTACAAGAACATCTCTACTGCATGCAGTGGGCAAGGGCCAAGTGAAATATTTGGATAATTGATTTTTTTTTCTTCACCATGCTATTGCATCGGTAAGGCAAACAGCTTTGCACCTTTGGACAACTGCAACTGTCTCTGCCTTGCAAATTGAATTGGAGATTAAGTTCACTCCTAAAGAAGGTAAGTTTTCTTATGCGGCCATGTTAATTCATTCTGATAATGTAAAAATAATTTTTGAAAAGAAAACTCAAGTTGTAACTCATAATATTTCAAAGTAATGTGCGAGTGTAAATGAAATACTTGTGCAAAACTGAAATAAAGCACATTATAGATGAGCCTTTTGGCCTAAGACTGTTTCCAACCGTGAGAAAGTCTCGTATGATTTTACTGTATGCCAAAAAAAAAACCCTATCTGCACATAATAAAAGCCAGTTTCTGTCTCCTTGTATTTTTGTCTGCAGCATTTAAAGGTATCACAAATATTCCCTGGGTACATTACTAGATCTCATTATCAGAGGCAAGTCAAACCAGCAGCTTAGGAGATTATGTAGGGCAAGAACAAGAAATAGATCTGCTTTTCGGAATCTGCCAGGTACTTGTGACCCAAACTGGCCACTACTGGAGATAGAATGCTGAACTTGATGGACCTTGATCTGACCTAACATGGCACATCTTCTGTTCTTATGACCCATATATAGCTCCACTTCAAAAAGGACAGGCGGAACCAGTCCTGGTTTTACTCCATTGCATGCATGGAGCTGTAGTCCTGCTTACATGTATTTGTCCTCTCCTCTCTCTTTCAATGCAAGGACAGAATTTTGATCACATAGGGGTATTTTTGCCAGAAGTAGTATTTGCACACGATCAGTTTGCATGCTGCATTGACGAAAGCAAGAGCAGAAGATAATTTGAAAATGTTTATAGCTGAGGATGAGAATCAAGGAAGTTCACTGAAAGAAGCAAAAACGTTTACAAGAAATGTTGCCTGCCACGAAATATTTGAAGAGCAATATAAATGTTGAAGATTGATACTGTTGTGCTATTTTAATAATTCAATTATTGAATATAACAAAAACTGGAAAAAAAATTCAAATTGAAGTTTTAGAGCATAATTTTATTTCTGTGTGGATCGGGGTAAAGTCTATGTGTAACTTTTTAAAATTATAATTATATCTTTATTGAGTTTCTTATTTAATTAAAATAAGGAAAAGAAAATGCAATGGTTGTAAAGCAAAATCGCCTGCACAGTCTTCAATATACCTTTCAATGTACCTTTTTAATGTGCAGATTTTACCCTGAATATTCAAAGCAAACTTCGGTGCATAAGATCACTTGAAAATTCCCATAGACGTGGGCTAGAATGCTCACAAATGCACCTGTTCTATAGAGGGCGGAACTTGTGCACGTGAAATTATACTCATACGTTTTCAGATAACAAAGTACGCGTGTTAGTTCCAACTCCACTGTGGAACACCTCATTTCTGTGTGATTTTATGACAGCCATTTACGTAAATGGATTAGAAAATTTAGCCCTTGAACACACTGGAACCCAGCATTTTTGATGGGCATTTAAATAAAACATATAATATATATAACCAAAGAATAATGAACATTTGGAAAGTAAAATGGAAAAAAGGAGTTATATTTTGAAGCAATTAGCCAGCTATTATCGCCTGAAAAACATAAAGGGCCAGATCTTAAAAAATCTACGCCCCATTTTATAACATGCGCGCGCAGCCATGCACATGTTATAAAATCCGGGGTCGGTGCACGCAAGGGGGTGCACACTTGTGCACCTTGCGCGCGCTGAGCCCTAGGGGAGCCCTGATGGCTTTCCCCGTTTCCTCCAAGGCCGCTTTGAAATCGGAGCGGCCTTGGAGGGAACTTTTTTTGCAATTCCCCCCCACCTTCCCCCTCCCTTCCCCTATCTAGCCCACCCCCCAGCCCTACCTAAATCCCCCCTACCTTGTTTCGGTGAGTTACGCCTGCCTGAGGCAGGCGTAACTTGCGTGCGCCAGCCAGCTGCTGGCGCGCAAACCTCCGGCACGGCCACTGTGCCGGAGGACTCGGGAACACCCCTGGCTCCACCCCGGACCGCTGCCACGCCCCGGACCCGCCCCGGACTGCCACCACGCCCAAACACGCCCCCAGACCACCACCACGCCCCCTGGCCCGCCCCAGACCACCCATTTCTGAAAGCCCTGGGACATACGCGCGTCCCGGGGCTTGCGCACGCTGCCGAGCCTATGCAAGATAGACTTGGTGTGCGCAGGGGCAGCTTGGGGCAGCTTTTCGGGGGTTACACATGTATCTTACACGCGTAACCCTTTGAAAATCTACCCCAATGTTTACATAATTCTTTAAATTGCAGTAGTCTTTATAGTTGTCCAATTTCAAATACATACAATCATATCTAATGGTAATGATAATTTTTATGCAACAACACTATTTGCATTTTGTGACATTAGTAGCATAAGAGATTAATAGCAGATGTCACAAAAAATATGACTCTTTTACTTAAGCAATAAAATGCTATACATTCCACTACTTGACTGTTGACTATGATGTACATTCTTATGCTTAACGTGAAGCCATTTTGTTTCATCAGACTCAACTTTCCAGTAAACATCTCTGGTGAGCTCACACATGCTGATAGTTTCACATATTTCACAGCTAAACATCCTACAATAATGGTCTAGATTTTAGAAGGCTTTTGGAATGTTTGTGTATATTGTTCCTCTTTGAAGACTGTGATCTGCTTTTAGTTTGTTGGTGGCCAAGCACATTACAAAAGGTCATTTGTAGTAAATCTAATTGTCTTGGCTATTAGATGAAACTATACATCAGGGTTGCTCAAGAATGAGTTTATGATCCATTAGCTGTGCTATTTCTTGAGTATATGATTGAATACTATTTTGATATGCCTAATAACATATACCAGATATATTCTGAATGAGATATGGCTACTCTACAGTATACTACACATCCAATGAACTCTGTCAAAAATATTATAGCTTGAAATGCTACAGTTCTTTCAAAAATAGGACCTTCATAAAAATGGGCACAACGCTCATGCAACTGTTAGTTGAATGCACTTTTATTCCTTAGCCCTGAGATAATCAAATTTGCAGATGATACAAAATTGTTCGGAGTAGTTAAATCACAAGCAGATTGTGATAAATTGCAGGAAGACCTTGTGAGACTGGAAAATTGGGCATCAAAATGACAGATGAAATTTAATGTGGATAAGTGCAAGGTGATGCATATAGGGAAAAATAACCCATGCTATATTTACACAATGTTAGGTTCCATATTAGGTGCTACAACCCAAGAAAGAGATATAGGCGTCATAGTGGATAACACATTGAAATAGTCGGCTCAGTGTGCTGCGGGAGTTAAAAAAGCAAACAGAATGTTGGGAATTATTAGAAAGGGAATAGTGAATAAAACAGAAAATGTCATAATGCTTCTGTATCGCTCCATGGTAAGACCGCACCTTGAATACTGTGTACAATTCTGGTCGCCGCATCTCAAAAAAGATATAATTGTGATGGAGAAGGTACAGAGAAGGGCTACCAAAATGATAAGGGGAATGGAACAGCTCCCCTACGAGGAAAGACTAAAGAGGTTAGGACTTTTCAGCTTGGAGAAGAGACGGCTGAGGGGGGATATGATAGAGGTGTTTAAAATCATGAGAGGTCTAGAACGGGTAGATGTGAATTGGTTATTTTCTCTTTCAGATAATAGAAAGACTAGGGGGCACTCCATGAAGCTAGCATGTGGCACATTTAAAACTAATCGGAGAAAGTTCTTTTTTACTCAATGCACAATTAAACTCTGGAATTTGTTGCCAGAGGATGTGGTTAGTGCAGTTAGTATAGCTGTGTTTAAATAAGGATTGTATAAGTTCTTGGAGGAGAAGCCCATTACCTGCTATTAATTAAGTTGACTTAGAAAATAGTCACTACTATTACTAGCAACGGTAACATGGAATAGACTTAATTTTTGGATACTTGCCAGGTTCTTATGGCCTGGATTGGCCACTGTTGGAAACAGGATGCTGGGCTTGATGGACCCTTGGTCTGACCCAGTATGGCATGTTCTTATGTTCTGATTGGTCCTTATAGCTTTGGTTTTTACTCTTTTCTCTCCGCCTCTTGGTCCCGGTGTCCCCGGGCTGGCTTGACGCTACGGATCTGCCATGTTCTTGATGACATAAGGGCGTGCGTGCACGCTCCAGACTTTGTACCAGCAAGGGCGCGAACCTCGGCGGCATCCCCCCATACTGACGTCATCCATTTTCAATTTAAAAGGTCTTTGTTTGCTAACTACAAGCGAGTTAGCAAGGAACTCCAATGGGACTTGCTTCGGCAGTCCACACTACTTGCAACTACGCTCTGAGTCAGCAAGGGGAATTCTTCTCCACTGCTCGGCCTTTTCAAACTTACCAGGAGTACCCTCTCCTCGGGGGCTCCGATCTCTCTATTCTTGATTTCAGATTGTTGGACGGGATCCGGTACTCGCTCCTCGAGGGCCTACGTTCCCGAAGACTCAGAAGACTCCTACTGCCTGGAGGCGATCGCAGACGTGAACACAGTGAGTCCTATTACAGACAGGAACTGATACTCGCTCCACGAGGGCCATTGTTCCTAGTCGCTAAGGCTCCCTTCAGTCTAAGACGTTATCGCAGGTACGGAGATCGTGAGTTACCATTGCAGATTGTGGATAGGAATCGGTACTCGCTCCACAAGGGACTATGTTCCTAATTCCTTTCTCATACTCTCTTCTTCCTCAGAAGATATCGCATACCTATATCTTATGGATTATTATTACAGATTAACAGATAGGAACCGGCACTCGCTCCACGAGGGCCTATGTTCCTAAATCTCTCCTGGCCTCTCTTCTATTCCAGAAGCCATCCCATACACAGTTATTGTGAGTTCTATTTCAGACTGCTTACAAGAACCAGTACTCGCCTGCGGTTCCTGTTCCTGAATACTGAAGACTCTCTGTTGCATATAGAAAACACTACAGAGAACTACTATTGTGAGTGTATCATCTATCATTGGTGATGCCCAGCATACCCTGTCTACTCACTACCTATAGTCTCTCCTTACAGCTCAACAACTCAGAGATCGTGGTTCCAGTATCAGAGGGACTTCAGCCCTGCAGGGCATATCAACTCACTACTGCCACCTCTGGTGGTTCTACTTCCAGTCTAATAAAGAACTATCTGTGTTTGTCTCAATACTCCAGCCTAGCCGGTGGTCCCTCTCAGGATCTCGAAGGTGCTGTCAACTGCCATCGGCCCAGGGATTCACTATTTCTACTAAGTGTTATTCCTACACTAATAAGAGCGGTATCATCATCTACTACTCTGTGGGAGCCAACCCATATCAGACCATCACTCCTCTCTCTGCAGAAGCTGATCCATATCAGATAGCTATCTCCCCGTGGGAATCATACAGGTTGCTGGTTCATCTTCTACAGGAACAAAGCATAACAGTTGCTACTCCTTCCCTCTGGAAGAGCAGAGCACTAACAGATTGCTAGTGCTTAGTAAGATCTGTACAGAGTGCTACTTCGCCCCTTGGTGGGGTGAACCCTTATAGCTTGTTAACTCCTCCTTCTATGGAAGTATCCAGCTTCCAGATTCATAACAGATTGCTAACTCCTCCCCTCTGGGGAGCTGGTCTCTAACAGATTACTAACTCCATGAATCCGGCTATTCAGTATTGAGAAGATTTGGAGAATTTCAACTTCAATTATTCTGGCAAAAGGATTGGAGAAGAATTGGAGAGATTATCTTCTTTAAAATTTTGGCCTTCAAGAAAAGAATTTGGAGAAACCTAAATTTCAGTGACCAGCGTCCAAGAAAAGCATTGGAAAAGCAGTACTCCTGGGGATTCACCTAAAGGTATTTGAAATCTGTGGCCCATGGACCCGGCTCATCTTTCTGCCTTACAGGCTATTCCAGGCTTGGCCCAACGCCTTTCTGAACAGCAAGAAACCCTGGAGAATCTTTCAAAGAGCTAAATATTTAATTATTGTCCTGATTGCTAGATTTTTTCCTCAGATTAAAAAAGCATTACAAGGGTGCACATCCCTCTACTATGGTGGCTATAGAGTGAGTGGATCTTTGACCAGCTGAAAAGTAGGTTTGCGCTCTGAGCTACATTATATAAAGCATTGTCTGGGTGCAGAAGAAGAGAAACATTAATAGTTTTCTTAATTCCTATCTAACCAACTATAAAAAAAAAATCTTAAATATTAGGAAAAGTCAATAAATAAAGTGAAAGTAAACTGTTTTGATGCCATACATAAATTCACATTTATTTATTGATTCCCCCCGTAATTATCTCATATGTGTCCTGAAAAAGAAGAAAAAGCAAAAGTGTAGCCAAGGAAAAAAACAATAACAGAGAACATATTACTAGAAGGATAGCACCAATCAGATCATTTCTGAAAGTAACACTGTAACTAACCAATGCCATCCAATGGAGTAACCAAGAATGATTGGAACATAGTGAGATAGAAACAATGGCAGAAAAAGACCAAATGGTCCATCCAATCTACCCAGCAAGTTTCACAAGGTAGCAATCGCTGCTTCACGCAGGTTACCCCTGTGTCTCTGTTTAGAGTAGTAACTGCCACTCCGTGCTGGTTAACCCCATGCCTTATGTTAAGGGTAGTAATATTTACAATCAGACAATTCTGCTTCGGCGTGCTTTGCTTTTGGTCTTGGCTGTAGAAGCAGTCTTCCTGTGCTTTTTCCCTGATGTCTGCATATCAGTACCCTGGACCGTAAAAGTCGGGGCCCAGCATTGGCTGTCGTCTGAAGCCAATTTCCCCCCCCCCCCCCTAGCGCTCCTCCCTGCCATTGAAGCGGAGAGTGATGTTGCAGTTGAACCCAAACCATCAAGGCTATTCAGTTAATGGTAGCAATCCAAAGACTTCTGATTAAGGATAGTAACTGCTGCTCCATGCAGGTTACCTTCATGCACCTTTTTCTTCATTTCCAACCTTCAAGCTTTATGGATCTACAGTACTTATCCCATGCCTTATTGAATTCATTTACTATTTTCATCCTCACCACCTCCTCTGGAAGGGCATTCCAGGAATCCACCATCCTCTCTGTGATGAAGTATTTCCTGATGTTGGATCTGAGTCGTCCCCCCTGGAGTTTCATTTCATGACCCCTAGTTCTACTGTTTCTTTTCCAATGGAAAAGATTTGAAGTTTGTGCATCATTAAAACCTCTAGCCCACAGAAACATGGAAAAATATTCAGTGACTGCAACTGACTATCACATGCATATGCTGATTTCGTGGACCCTTAGGCTGAGGTAGAGTTGATGCAACCTGCAGGGAGGAGCCCTGCAGGTCCCCACAGTCAGCAGGCAGATTTGGATGAAGCAGTGGCCCAGCTGGTGCTTTGCCTTTACCAGCCCACATTCTCTCGAATTGAGCCTTTGGGTGCCAGGGCCAGCAGGTCTTAGGTGGAGGCCTTTGTTGATGGGATGGAGATCCATCAAGTTCACTGTCAGAGTAGAGGTTGCAGAGGTGAATCCAGAAGCAGGCCAGGGTCTGAGGCATGCGGCGTTCAAGAGAGTATCCAGGAGTCAGGCAGTGGTCAATGGCAGGTGGCAATCAAGAGCGTAGCCAGGAGTCAGGTTGTGCTCAATACTGGGTATCCGTCTGAAAGGAGAGGCAGGACAGGAAGGTATGGAACAGAACAAACGGGCAGATGAGGATGAACTGATGAGCTGAAGAACCGAAGACAGGAACTGGAACAGAAGATAAAGACAAGAACCACTTGAACTGAAGACATGGACGCAGGCACTGGAGAACGAAGACAAGGAATGTTGAGGCAACTCACACAACAAGGATGTAGGGAGACCTGTTGTCGAGGTACTGGAGGAGTGTTTGCAGGGGCCTTATATCGGCCAGGAAGAGTTTGTCACATCGCGGGCCATTTAAAACAAATGACGACAGGCGTATGTGTGTCCTAGGAGGAGCGAGGTCCGGCAGGATGCGGGAGTTGTCAGTGGTGTCCTGCTGCAGCGAGGCATGGTGCTCCACCGTGCTGGGAAGGAAGACAGTCCAGCAGCATCTGGGAGCGAAGGGAGAGGCCTGGCCCCAGAGGTAGGTTTGGTGGTTTGCAGGAGGGACCCATGGACCGCCAAACGCAACACCATGCACTATGGAAAATACATAATGCACAATTAGTATAAGCATTCAACATCTCAAATGACCTTACCTACAGGAATCAGACAATTTAGTGTTGCTGTTACATGAGCATGTACTGCAATAAGTACTATGTAACTTCAGACCTGCAGACAGACACATAGTTATAGCTATGCAAACATTTGATAAAGCAGAAAAAAAAATCTAAAATTTACTCATCAGCTAAACAGCATAAACCAATTCTGCCTGCTGGCTCAGAGGTTCCCTCTTTGGCCTCCTAAAGTCACTAGTTCACTCGGTCAGACCAATTATCTCAAAGGCAATATGCTTAGCCCCTTCCCTAGTCCAGGCTGCTTCTTGCACTGGTCTAAAAATCAAAAGCAAGTACAACAAAAGCTAGCACCTCAAACAAATATGGACAATTGTTGGTAGAGTTCAGCTTTATCCCCAGTCCTCTTGCACTTCTCTCTTGACCATTATAATCCCTGCCTCTATACTTCACCCTCAGTTTGATGATCCCCGGGTCCTCTGGCTCACCTCCTTCCCTTCCCCATCCTTTCTTCTCCCTCCCTTCAGCACACACTAGAAATAAAGCAAACAAGACCATTAAAGGTAACACAGCCGCAGTGCACATTGTCCTTAATGTCTCTTTCAACCCAGACAAGTTTGGAGAACATAGATCATGCCATTGCAGTTGGTAGCGTACAAGCTGATTTTTATTTTAATCAGTGAAGACAAACGCCAGGAGAGCATTATTATTAGCTAGTTGTTAAGTGTCGGACATTTCCAGGCAGTAACTTCTGGCACATTTTTTCCTTGCTCAAGTTAAGAATATATCATGGTTCATCTAATCTACTGGTTCTCCACTTCTATTTTTGAGGCCTGCAGACAGGTCTGGCTTTTAAGGTGACAAAAATATAGAAGGTAACTTTGCTCTCAGATAAAATGTAGCTAGATATATCTCATGCATATTTATTGTGATTTTCCTGAAAGCCATATCAGTTTGTGGTTCACAAGGGTCACAGCTCAGAACTGAGAACCATTGCCATAGTTCAAAGTGATTCATGAGACATTTGATAATTTAATTATATGGCACCTCACAAAGCATATAAACAAACAAACGATAACTGTGCATTTTTTTTGTTGCCGAGACATGTAGACCAGCAACATCCAAAGAAGGCTAGCTACTTGTCAGCCAGAAGACAAAACTATCATACATGCAAAATAAATAGCTCTCAGTGCTCTGGTTATATGAACAAGGCTGATCAAATTTCCGACAATTTAGCCAGAAGCCATCTGTAATTGGGAACTCTGGTGTAAATATTTGTTGTGACCAGAAATGAGCACACTGGAGCTAGGGATAACTAAAGCAAACATGAGTTTGGTTAGCCTGCTAAGCATACAGATTTTTGTTAACAAAATGACCCATCAAATCTCTGTCTTTAGCCAATCTGATAAAGGTCAACAAGAAAGTCAACAGTTGGTTGGTACACAGCACCTGACTGATTGCATGAGGCATTTTGTACTTTTACATATTTTGATCCAAACTTTCCATAAAAATATAATGTATCATAATGTTAAATGTAACAGGGCAATAATCAAAACTGCTTGCATTGGAGCTATCTCTGTGATAGTTTTTACCTGTGAGGTTTGCACCAATAATAAAAGCAAAATTGTGTGGGTAGTTTTGTTGGTATCATTGCCTAGGGAAAAGGGAACAATCACCTGCCTTTTCTGCAGATGGTTTTTCTTGCAAAACAATGCACACAGTTTTGAAAATCCAAATCTATGCGTGTTTCCTTCCCCCAAACTAAACCCGCCCTCAGGAATGCCTCTAAATTATCTGGGTAAAATTAAATGTACTGTTGAGTAATGTACTGTTGAGTAATGCACACAGTATTACCTGCATTGAGGTAACAATAATAAAAAGTTGTTTTTGTCTGTTAAACTGTTATTGCTCAGTATATTTATTTGCCGCACATTATTTTTTTGGCTAATATTCAAAGAGACCATCTCCACCGGTAAAACGCTCTTTACCTTAGGAAATGGCTTTGAATAAACCGAAGTGGTATGTACTAGTACATGAACTCCGGTATATAAAAGCCTTTAAATAATAATAATAATATTGCTCTACCCAAAATCTAACAGGGATGCACACTGGAGTGGAAACAATGTTCATTTTGTTTTACATTTTGCTTGATGTTTCATTTTATTTTGTTTATCCGTAATGAAATAAAATAAAATAAAAAAAACAGATAAGTAAAATGAAATGGTGTTCCCTCCTCCTGCCTATTAAACTGTGAAAATAAAAAGCCCCCTCTGAGCCCCCCACACACTTACAACCCTTTCTTACCCCATCTGCGGGTCTTCCAGGTACAGAAGAGATTCCTAGTCACTCCTGTCCTGCAACTCTGGGTTTTCAACATGGCCGCCAGCTGCTGGAAGACCACAGAAGACCTGTTTCCTCATCTCATTGCTGATAAGGGATTTGAATCAAAGCTCTATTTGTTGATAGAGATGTGCATTCGTTTTTGCCGAATTGGAAAATTGCAACGAAATTGTCCAATTCGGCATGTTTCAGGGAGCCCGAAAAAAATCAGGATTTTCCTGTTTTTTCGCAAAAATTCGTTTTTCCGATTAGTGCGCACTAACGGCAGTCAGTGCGTGCTAACTCCCCGTTAGTGCGCGCTAAGTCCTGTTAGTGCGCACTAACAAAAACTAACAAAAACTAACAAAATCTAACGGTTTTTGTTAGTGCGCACTAACAGGAGTTAGTGCGCGCTAACTGGGAGCTAGCGCGCACTAACTAAAAATCGATTTTTCGCGAAAAAAAAGACCCGAACCGAAAAAAAACGACATTTTCCATGGCGGCCGAAAAACAAAGAACGACACAAACACAAAAAACGATGCACATCTCTATTTGTTGATTTGTTCCTGGGAATCAGGCTTTCTTCATGGGCTAGATTGACTGCCTGAATTCAAAGCAAATTTTGTAACCCATAGAACCAGGTGGAACTCAGTTCTTTTTGAGCTCATGAGAAAGAAATTAGAGTTTCATCTGCTTCTGGCACAGGACGTTGTGTCGATCATGCCCCTCTCTGATTACCCGGAAAGTTATTTGGAAGCGGCTTTCATTTGTGGGAGAATTGTATCCTTGGTTATAGTGTGGCAAAGAAGGAAGCTGACATGGGCTTCTGCTACGGCACTTTCAGTGGTGGTGTGGCAAGCTGATGTTGCTGTTTGGTGGCAGGGTGCCTAGAGAAATAATCAGCAGAAGTATTACTGCCTGGAGGACAGATGGACTTTGTAGCTGGAAGGCTGCAGCTTGAGCATCTAGCTCGCAATATGAGCTTGTGGTTGAAATAATGGGTCATTGAACGTGGGCTTCAAAGGCTTGTGCACAGTGGCCTATAGATAAAAGCACTAAGCACTGGCCAGGGCTTCCCTTTCAGTCTGAGAGTAGTGCTGCTCAGCTGGCAAAAGGGATTTGCTTGCGTAGGCAATGGAATAAATGCAGTCAGACTGGTCAGTCTGCGTGAGGGGAGTTGCTAGACCTCATGGCTAACATTTGCAGCATTCTCTGCAGTTCTATTGGGATCAAAACAGGCCACGAGAGCACCATTGTTTAGGGATTCTTTTAGTATCCTGAGGCCTCTCTGACCAGTTCCAGTTTTAGTCTTTTCAATTGAGCGATCCTGAAGCAGTTATTATGGCGAGGTGAACCTGCCACAGTAATTTGCAAGCTGCAATAGATGAAGGAGTTAATAAACATGTGGATAAGGGTGAACCGGTAGATGTAGTATACTTGGATTTTCAGAAGGCGTTTGACAAAGTTCCTCATGAGAGGCTTCTAGGAAAAGTAAAAAGTCATGGGATAGGTGGCGATGTCCTTTCGTGGATTGCAAACTGGCTAAAAGACAGGAAACAGAGAGTAGGATTAAATGGACAATTTTCTCAGTGGAAGGGAGTGGGCAGTGGAGTGCCTCAGGGATCTGTACTGGGACCCTTACTTTTCAATATATTTATAAATGATCTGGAAAGAAATACGACGAGTGAGATAATCAAATTTGCAGATGATACAAAATTGTTCAGAGTAGTTAAATCACAAGCAGATTGTGATAAATTGCAGGAGGACCTTGTGAGACTGGAAAATTGGGCATCCAAATGGCAGATGAAATTTAATGTGGATAAGTGCAAGGTGATGCATATAGGGAAAAATAACCCATGCTATAGTTACACAATGTTAGGTTCCATATTAGGTGTTACAACCCAAGAAAGAGATCTAGGCATCATAGTGGATAACACATTGAAATCATCGGTTCAATGTGCTGCGGCAGTAAAAAAGCAAACAGAATGTTGGGAATTATTAGAAAGGGAATGGTGAATAAAACAGAAAATGTCATAATGCCTCTGTATCGCTCCATGGTGAGACCGCACCTTGAATACTGTGTACAATTCTGGTTGCCGCATCTCAAAAAAGATATAATTGCGATGGAGAAGGTACAGAGAAGGGCTACTAAAATGATAAAGGGAATGGAACAGCTCCCCTATGAGAAAAGACTAAAGAGGTTAGGACTTTTCAGCTTGGAGAAGAGACGACTGAGGGGGGATATGATAGAGGTGTTTAAAATCATGAGAGATCTAGAACGGGTAGATGTGAATCAGTTATTTACTCTTTCGGATAATAGAAAGACTAGGGGGCACTCCATGAAGTTAGCATGTGGCACATTTAAAACTAATCGGAGAAAGTTCTTTTTCACTCAAGGCACAATTAAACTCTGGAATTTGTTGCCAGAGGATGTGGTTAGTGCAGTTAGTATAGCTGTGTTTAAAAAAGGATTGAATAAGTTCTTGGAGGAGAAGTCCATTACCTGCTATTAATTAAGTTGACTTAGAAAATAGCCACTGCTATTACTAGCAACGGTAACATGGAATAGTCTTAGTTTTTGGGTACTTGCCAGGTTCTTATGGCCTGGATTGGTCACTGTTGGAAACAGGATGCTGGGCTTGATGGACCCTTGGTCTGACCCAGTATGGCATGTTCTTATGTTCAAACACTGGAATGTGTGCTATGCGTGGTAGCATCTTGAATGGATTTGACCTTCCATAGATCAGATGACCCTGCATCTTTGGAGAGCATGAATTCAAAGAGCTTTCACATCATAGGCATCCCTCTAGGGTGGCTAGTGCCACCCCCCAAAAAAAGATGACTTGCCATCCCAATTTCAGGCATCATTTCAAACAGGGGTAACACCTACTCCCACCCGATCTGATGCACTGTATAGAAGCGGGACCCATGTTATCCTTATCTTAACCTCCCCTCCACTCCACCCCCACAAGCTGGCAGCCGGAGTTAGCATAAAAGCAAATGTCATGTCCTGCAGCTGCAGGGGTAGTCTTGCGATAGGAACGGTGAGATTGCAGTGCTCCTAGTGAGAGACTGGCCCCAAGGCAGTAGCAGGAAAGATTGATGCTTAAATGCCGTTCAGATGGCTGCATACTAGAACCGGCCACAGGAGCAGGGGGGTTGCCTAAGCTGCTGTCCCTGCTCCTCTTAGTCTGTGCCGGCTGGGTCAGCATGTTAAAACGTCACTGGCTGGCACCTCCTGATGAACGAGTTCAGCCTGTAGGATGTGTACCCACAAGTTCTGAAGCTTTTGCACTCCCGGCACCGGAAGAGTAGCATGGAGAGCAGCACAGGCCAGCAGATGAATGGCAGCCCAGACAGATGTATCAATAGGGGGAGGGGAAGAGAGAAACTGATAGGGCTGAGGGAGGGGGGATAGAGAAAAAGTAATAGGGGAGACTGATGGGGCTGAGGGAGGAGGATAAAGAGAAACTGGTGGGGAAACTAGTGGGGGATGTGTAAGGGAGGGACTATAGAGAAGAACTGATGGGAGGGATTGATGTAGGAGGAGGCTAGAGGGAAACTGGAAGGGGGAATTTTTGGAGGGGGCTAGAAAGAAACTGGTGGGCCATATGGGAGCTAGAGAAAAATTGGTGGGGGAAAGAAGAGGGAAAGAGCTTCTGAATGGAGGGAAGGAGGGAATGGGTGAGAAGAGGGAAACAGTGTCTAGGGGGAGGGAAAGTGTCTGGAGAGAGCATCCATTAAGCCTATGCCTAGGATGGCAAACATTTAGGGGGCAGCAGTCTGTCTAAGATTTGTTGCTGTCCAGGTCTGTTGAACCTCATTCAGCAGAGAGAAGCTACCCTTTGCTACCCTGTAACAGACCCTTGCAGGAAGTTAAAGGTGAAAGGTGAGAGGTGAAAGTGCCTAAGAGCGGCAAAATCCTAAATCCATCTCTAAGAGGGAGGGAAGGATAGAGAGATGGCTTGAAGGTTTGGAGGGACTGGGAGGGGGCTGAGAGGCCGTGTATAGAGAAAGGACTGTGAAGGGGTGATTGTGGTAATGGGATTAAGGAGGAGGTGAAAGCACGGGAACGGGAAGCTGGACAGAGAGAGAAAGAAGAAAGGGGCCGAGTGAGAGTAAATGAGATAGGACTGGTGAGAGAATGAGAGAGGAAGGGGGTGGATAAAGAGGGTGGAAATTGGGAATTAAAGGGTGGATAAAAGACATGGAGAATAGGAGGTTGGGGAAGGAGAGAGAAGAAGGAGTGGGAGGGCAGGGGATGTGCTAACAATGGGAGATGGATACATGGTAGGTAGGTGAGAGGTGGAAAGATGAAGTCGATGAGAGAAGGGGAGAATGAAGGATAAAATGTAGTGGATATAAAAGCAGAGACAGGAGAAATGAAGAAAAAGAGAAAAGAGAAAGACCAATGTCAGAGACAGATGTAGAGAAGGAAGGGAAGAAGAAAGGAGAGAGATGAAATGAAAAAACGGATAGGAAATCCTGGAAAAGAAAAGAACTTAGGAGAAGACCCATACTAGGAAAGTGGAAAAGCAATCAGAACCAACTCAGAAGAAAAAATGCCCAGAGATCAAAGGTAGAAATTGAAGATTTTGCTTTTCTTTTTTTTAGAGATTAGAACATGTAAGCTTTGAGTAATGTGCATCTCTTCTAGTTTTGTATTTTGCAAAATGTAGGATGAAATGCATTTCTCCTTCTCTTTCTCAAGCATACAGCTGCTCACAGAGTCTGGCTCTTTTGGTTTTCTATTTCAATTTTTTTGTCTGCATGTTTCAGTTTCTAATTTGTGGCCCTTTGTTCTGTATTAGGTAAGGGTCTGTCCATATTCTGCTGTGTGACCAAGTTGAGGGATTGTACTAATGTGTGGGTTCCTATGTAGGCAGCTTCAGCAATTAAGTTTGTTTTGCTTCCCCCAATAGGAGGTGTATTGGTGTTCTAGAGTCCAGTGTAATATTTCCATTGCTGCCTTTTCCAAGATAGGGATATTGCTGTTTGAGTCCTTGGAGTTTAATGTTGCTGTGGTATAATCGGTGTGCTAGAAAGGTTCTGAATGTCTTTTTTTGCAATGTTTTGTGTTACTTCACCAAGTGCCTGGCAGTGGAAGGTGTTTGCGTTCCTATTACTGAGGTGACAACAGAATTTGAATATATATATATATATTTTTTTTTTATATTTAAATTTTATTAGAGACCAAACAATGTCCAAGAAACAGACAAACCAATAATAACAACCAACAAAAATTATACAAACATAAACATTTACAACCATATGGTCTCAGTATTACTGATTTACCCCCATGTTACCCTCCCTCCCTCCCTGGGAATCGTACAGTAACACAAACAAGCAGTCCGCGCCCTTCAATATGCATTTCTCTGAGCGATCAGTGGAATATCAGACCCATCAGAGAATACAGCTATGGGAAAATAACCAGTGGGTAGATTTTGCGACCTTGCAGGCTTGCGTTACCACAGGCTGAAGGGTATCGATATCTGCAGTTAAGGAATTATTTACGCAGAGGTGGTACCCAACTGGATCTAGTTAAAAATATTACAATGTTTGAAGTTTTTTGTAAATCAGCGGACAAGGTTCAGCGACTTATGTCCAAATTATATAAAATCCTAAATCAGGAATTACGGAGTACACCCTCCTTCATTAAGTCTTGGGAGGAGGATCTAGGGGGAATAGTGGAGGAAGATTTCTGGCCGGGCCTTTATCCTTCACTGGGAAAAGGGTTAATATCAGCTTCCTTGATTGAAAATGGCATCAAGTTATTATATCGCTGGCACTTTACCCCTTCCAAATTACATCACATATATCCAGGTCAGTCAGATAGGTGTTGGAAGGGATGTGGGGAAGAGGGAACCTTTTTCGAATATATTTATTTTGTAGGGTGAGTGGTAAGGGTCAATGTCTTAGGTCTGTTGTTGGGGGAATTTCTGTGGATGCAGAGTGTGTTATGGAACTGGAGGTGCAGGATTTATATTTTCTGTCTCTTCCTGTATAGACTTCCACCATGCTCACAAAACTGGACTATTGTAACTCCCTGCTAATAGGACTCCCTGCCACCACCATCAAACCCCTGCAGATTCTACAAAATTCCATGGCCAGAATCATAACAAGTACTCGTAAAAGGGACCACATCACCCCCATCCTAAAGGACCTACATTGGCTGCCCATCTCCTTCCGCTCACAATACAAAACCCTAACCATCCTTCACAGCTCCCTTCATAAACACAACCACACCTGGCTTGATGAGAAGCCTCACTACCGCTCCTCTGACCGACCTACAAGAACAGCCCACACAGGCACTCTCCACACACCATCCCTCAAATCAGCACATTCATCTCATACCAGAGGGAGAGCGTTCTCCATCGCTGGCCCCACCCTCTGGAACTCCCTCCCCACCCTCCTACGCCAAGAGACATCACTCCACAATTTCAAGAAAGGAGTCAAGACATGGCTCTTCCGACAGGCCTACCCTGACACAAACCAAACATAAATTCTTCCCTCCAGCCCCTCCCTGTCTCGACCATCCTCCGGCTGCTCCCCCCCTCCGTCAGACCCACCCCTACCCCTCTTCACTCCTAGTCACCTTCCAATCCTTTGTCTCCCAACCGCCCCCTTCTACCCCCTACCCCCCCCGTACACCTTTCAATCTCCCTCAAATAACCTTTCTCCGAATGAACACCTTAGCCCAAGTAATACTGGTGGCTTTCAAGTCCTCATGAGTCCCTCCTTAAGTAAATGAAACCTGTACTTAAGTTACTGATACCTATACTCAAGTTAATGAGACCTGTGCACTCCGTCATCTGTACATAGTTTCCCTCTATTCCTATAGTTTTCATTCCTTTACTTCTCTTCTCTCTATCTGCCTTTGTTCTCCTCTCTTCCCCATCCCCACATTGTTAATTGTTATTGCCAGTTATTTATTTACTATCATTATTATAAATATTGTTTTATCGTTACACTGTATTTTCCACCTGAGTTCATTGTAAACCGGCATGATGTGCTGCACGAATGTCGGTAAATAAAAGTTAATAAATAAATAAATAAAATAAATAGACTCCACGCTTCACTCTCAAAATCCATACAGAAAAATGTATTGAATGAGGCTATGAAATAATTTAAACAGTGATTTTATTAGAAGGATGAAACGGACTGGGTTTTTAAAAACTGCTCACCAGGCCCCTGGGACTTTTTCCTATTGTGTCTTTTATACCCAATTTAGAGGCGGGGGGGGGGGGGGTCATGCTGTGGGGATGGGGGTGATATGTGGAAATATCACTTTGGCTTGCCCACTTCCTGCCTCCCCCCCCCCTTCCCCGGTTGTCTCTCCAAATACTTCTCTCTAGGGATTCCACTTTCCCACATTGGACTATCATATTTCAATGGATTTAGTATGAAATCACTGAAAAACAACTTCAAGGCTGCTGTCATGTCCTTCAGCTGTGCTGCCGTATTCCAGGAAATCATCACTGCTATTTAGGACTCCTGCATATCATGAAAGCATTTCATAAATGCTCTTTGGAAGATCTTTGCAGCAGAAGAAATGCCAAAGTTCACAAGCTTATAGTGCCGGTTACATGCCTTGAATCTGGATGAATTTCGAGTTGGGTGATAGCCAGCTCACAGTCTAACTTGGAGGAAAAAAACAAATCTGTGCTTCATTCAAATCTGCAATGATGTCATTCACGGTGGTGTGATGTGTCGCTCTCATCCAATGCATCATGGGTAGCCACCAGAGTAACACAAAGTTGCATTTTGCTTCTGTGCAATCACGTCTGGGAGAACCCACGACAAGTTTAATGACGTCCAACTCTTCTGTTTGTGTGAGTTCTTCAGTTTGCCTGTGTAGCAGAGCTGTAGATTGGATGGATTCATCTATAGATCATTTGATTTGCTTCCCTTTTAGTTTCCCAGTTCCCTCTATCATGGTAGCGTGTTGTTGTAATAGGCAGTCCAGCCTAGCAGATTGTATATAGGTTGTCTGGATATGTTTTAGTTCAACAGTTGGCTCCAAGCTGAATAAAGTTTCAGAGCTTTAGCCACCATGTACTGTAGATTGGGGCCTCAATGGACAAGCCTTGGAAATAATATAGTTTCGAATATGCCATGCATTCGTTGATATTTTGAATGTTCTCTCTCATTTAACATTTATATGTCGCTCTACTCCACAAAGGACCCAAGGCAGTTTACAACATCAAAAACACAAATATAAAGTACAATAAAATTCACAAAGTATAAAATGCATTACAGCAGAACAACATCATGGCAAAATAGTACTCTCTCTCTCCATCCCTTCTCTCACAAAGTGTAGAGACCAAAAGAACAACCCCGCTACCTCCAGCCCATCCCAAACCGATTACTCCCACAGATTCTCCCCATCTCTCCTGGTCGCTCTCAAAGGAGTTCGTAAATGGACAACCCTCTTTGGTCTGCCACTTCAGGAGTTGACCTCCCCCTTGTGAAGGGTACTTTTTAAAGTTAGTCCTTTAATGATGTCAGCAGGAGGGGGCAAGACTGACTGAAATAGCAAGACATGGCACCTTTGTTTTATTTATTTTATTTATTTATTGTGCAGTAAGCTCACACCTTTTCATTGGCAGCTCAAGGCTTACCATTTTAGGGACTCGTTCACTAAGCTGTGTTATTTTTCCCTATGATAGGGGTGGCTGGTACCCTCACTGAACCACTAGGGACAAAATAGTGAATGGGGGGAAGGGGGACTGGAGGATGGGGGTCCTAACCTTTTGGGGCCAGATATTTGCCTTGATAGGGAGCGTTGGAGAGGGATTGGGGGCAGGGTCTGCACCATACTTTTAAAATGATTAAAAATGCCTTTTTCTATTGTATCTGCCTACAAGGGAAGGGGGGGGGGGAGGGGGAACAGGGATCTAAGCAAAGTCCAGGGTTTTTAAATAATTTGAGGGGAGGGGTGGGGTGATTCAGGACCGATTGGCCCCTTTAAGGCTAGGATCCAAGAGCATTGGGACATGCATTAGCATCCTGATGCTCCTGGGGAGGTTAGCTAAAACTCATGATGTGAACCTGACTGGTTCTTGCTGTCTTTCCCTGCTCTGAGCTCACCAGAACATCGGGTCTCCTTCCAGCTGTTGTCCCTTCAGTGAGTGAATGTATTCCTGCTGCCTTCAGCTATCTACTGGCTCCGTAAAAGCCTGGCACCTAAGGCCCCCCCCCCCCCCGCTGATGTCATTAATGCAGGGGGATGAAAAGCTGATGGGGGATGCTGGTGGTGTGTGCGCTACGTTGCTTGCACAAAGAAGCATCACAAAGGAGCTCCTTTGTGTGCTCCTTCATGAGCGATGAAGGCTGATGTGTTGATGAAAGATGACTTTTCTGCAATTTCTTCCATTTTTACTACATGTGATAGGACACCAGTGTTAATTGGCCAGGGTCGATATGGTGAGTCGTGCTCTGCATATTGCGCTGTTAATCCTTGCTGGTCATCTTGCTTTCTCTTATAGCTTGTAAGCCTTCTCACTCTAAGATTATGCCTCTTAATGTTGTTAGTCAATTTGTGAAGAAGAAGATTCTTCTGTTATTTGACATAGTTCAACAGCTACCATATTTTCTCTGCCTTACTGAATCTTGGCATTCTGAATCTGATCAGGTTTATACTAATCAGCTATGCCCTATTGGTTATTCTACCATTTTACAACCTCGTTCAATGGGTCATGGTAGAGGTCTACTGGTAATTTTCTAGCAGTCATGGAAGATACTCCATGAAAATTTGAGAGGTTCTTCTCCTTATGAATTGCCTTTGGTCTACCTGGTATTCTTCATTCTAAACTTTCTTTATTTTTTGAACAATTATTACAATCAAAGGCAAATATGAACAATATGGGGATCCATATTCAAAAGCATTTACCTGGCTAACTCAGAAGTAATGCATCAATCACAAGTGGGAACAATGCTATTCAATTGCTGTCCTGAAGGATGTTCTTCAAATTTCACTTAAATCAATTTGTTACTAACGTAGAAAAATGTTTTAGCTTACTGTGAATATATAAACTTTAAAGTCTACTCGTCTGTAAAAAAAAGTAATTTATATAAACACTTTTTATAAGGCAATGCAATATTTTTTTGTTAAAATGTTTGTGGGAATTGGTTGAAAGTTTCATATAATTGTGTAGGCATCCCTGCACCACAAATGCATATTATAATCATTAACTCCCAATCTCCTCCTCGTATGAAATTTTTTTATGAACATTTTTTTTCTTTTTTCTTAATTATATTATGTGACATCCAGTTAAATTATTTCTGTGAGTCTAACCTTCTAATTTCCTTCTTACAATGTTATGTATCAATTGGTTGCTTACTCTTATAAGATAATGAGTGTATAGACCCTTCTGTGAAAGCTCTATCTGTTGTTAAAGTCCTGACATGTACATGTTTCAGACGCAATCATCTTTCCTCAGGGGAATCAACTCTATAAAGACAAGACTACAATAGATGGTCATGACCACATCGTCCTTTGTAGAAAAATTGTCTTGTTCCAGCCTTTTTCCAGTCCTGTTCCAGCCTGTTCCAGCGTCCTTCTGTTCCAGCATCTGTCTGTCCCTGTCTCCCCAGGTAGTACCTTTGGACTGACTCTCTGGTACTGACCTCTACCTGCTTCATTGATCATTCTGATCGCTGATTGGATTCTGACTTCTGCCTGCCTTTGTGACCTCATCTGTCCTCTGGAACCTGACCCCTGATTCGTTGACTACTCTCGGACTGATTCCTGGTATCTGACTCTTGCTTTGGCTGACTTCCCTCGGACTGATCCTCAGAACCTGACCTTGGCTGCCATTGACCACGCCTCCTTGATTCTGGCTCTGTCCCTTGCCTTGTCATCGCCTACACTGTATTGGCCTTCTCTGCTACTCCAGGCCTACAGTCTAGTGACCGATCACGCTCCCTGCTACTGGTTGGCACTCCTCTATACTTCCTCTCCAGGAGACCCAGCAAGGCCCACCTGAGTCCAAATGGCCCAGGTCCCCAAGGGCTCCACCCGGGGGGACCGCGGGCTTCCAGTGGTGAAGCTCCTTCTAGCCTCTGTGCTCCGCCCCCTGGAGGCAGGTGCTCCCTGGGAGCAACCAGGGAGACGTCCTACACTGCTCCAGGACAAGGGTCCACCTTCAAACGCAACACCATCAAATTTAGGCATTCACTTCTCCATAGCTGAAGTTCATCATCATTGGACTAATGCAAATCATGGTACTCAGTGCAGATGCAGATTTCCATTTAAGGAACTATCAAGTTGCATTACTTGACATATCTTTCCTGGAACATGTATTTGCTCTAATGTGATCTAATCCATTAGGGTTGCATGGTGAACAAAACATCAAATGGTATGTGAGCTCTCTCCAGAGTGACTCTAAAATCTGAGCATGCTGAGAACAAAAACAGAAGATTAGACAATCAGCACTCCCAAATTGAGGTGCTGGAATAAACTATTTCAATAGTAACCATCGGTTACACAAGCCCTTATGCTTTGTTATTTGGGTCATTTTTTCACCAGGTTTAAAGTGCCTCAAAATTTGTAATTTCATATCCAAGATAGTGCATTTTTTAAATTTCTTTTTGCATTTTTGCTCTGACCTCCTAAATAATGGACACTCTGCAGACATCCCTACTTACTTTTCTTTTGCTTGGGTCCCACAGGATGAAACATAATATGAAGAGATATATTAGGCAAACCTGCAACAACAGGTTTGCCTGTGAAAATGATTGGGGACTCTGACAGGCTTTGTAACTAAGAATTTCAACTCCAGGGAGACCAAGATGGCCGCCGACTGAAGAGGACACACAGATGCTCTCTCTGTGAATTCCTCGGACTCTTGTTTCCTATAAACAAAATATAATACCACATACCAAAAGCTAAACTCCTGCAAATACCGGCATCTTCACCTGTATTAGAACAACAACAACCACGGATAGAAGTGTTTTTTGCGTCACCCCTACTTCAAGCACTGGAAGGAGGAGCTGCATCAGTTATTGGCATAGAACGAATGCCGGAGCTGTTGGCAGAAGACCCATCGTTGAGCCCCGGTGCGCCGATGGTTCCAATGCCACCATTCAAGACTTCGGATGATGACTCTGACTTGACGGTTTCACCATTTTCCTCGACTGGAGAAAAGATCAGAGGCCCCGAGAAGAGATGCCATTTTGTCACCACCTTCGGAGAGTTCCCTGACTCGGGATTCCATGAGCCCCACGGTAGCTCTCCATAAGCCTGAAGCTTCGAAAAGTGGCAGAAACCCCACGGAATCAGGAGTAAAGGAATCTAAGGTATGCCCAACACTGCAGCCGCTGTTAAACAAATCGTCTGTGATAATATTAAATTCTATATGGATTGCTTTGTCTTCTTTAGAGAAAGACATATTATGCTTATCTCAAATATTGAAAGATACTAACGGTAAGATTTTGGCTATGGAATCTCAAGTGGCAAATCTTGATACAAAAGTTAAAGTTATGGAAACATGAGTTTCTATTATAGAAGCTGCTCAGAGTAATTTGATACAATCAGAGATTATCCACTAAAAGAAACTGGAAAATTTGGAAAATTCCTCAAGAATTTTGAATTTAAGAGTCTTGAATTTCCCCTATCTGCATCTGGTGTCTGCAAAGGATCTTTTTAGTAACTTCCTTAATCAAGTTCTTAAGATGCTGGACGAAGCATTACCCGCTATTCAAAAATTTACTATTTTTGCCTTCACTTAAGGACGAAACACCTGGGAATCCTTCTCAAGAAGGGTCCCTAAATATTACAGATAATTTTTGGAATTAACCCAGGAGACTACTATTCTAGCAAGAAGGACGTTACTTGTGACTTTTGCGTTTGTTTCAGAAAAAAATTCAGTATTAAGAATCTTTTTTCATAATCAAAGTCATTTATTTCATGGGCAAAAAGTTCAGATATTTCTTGACATAGCAAGATCCACACAGGAACGATGAAAGAAGTTTCTTTTGATGAGAGAAGAGGCAGTGTCACGAGGAGCAACATTCTCCATAAGATATCCGAGTAAATGTCTTCTTCAATTTCAAAATTCTAAATATCTGTTCTTTGAGCCTTCCCAGCTAAGAGATTCACACTCCTAAATTGTATTGCGTGGGGGTCTGTCTAAAGTTAATGTAGGAGATATCTTTGCAGATTTCTTTTTCTGTTTTGATTGCCTCAGTTTGCTTATTAACCCTTGGTCTCCAATTTCCTATTATGTAGAGGTTTGATACATTTGTAAAATATGTTTGGTAAAATTATTAAGAGAAATATCTACGGTTATGTATCTTATCTCTCGACATATGTATTTCCTGTGTTTTGTAGAAATTTAATAAAAATAACATTAAAAAAAACCCCCCAAAAGAATTTTAACTCCAAAAGCAGATTTGCAGCAAATTTTGATTGAGAGAACTCCTAAAAATTGCTGTGAAATATGGCTGGCTTTCTTCTTCTGTGTTGAACAGAAAGTCGCCCACAGGAAGCTCCACAGTACAGGAAGTATGCCAAGAAAAATTTCCATTACAGCAAGTCTTTGTATTCTCTTTATTAAATTCAGGTCCCAATATGGAAATTATGTTAAGGGAGTTTCCATTTGATGAATGATTGCTGTACATTTATTTGCCTAAACCAGCAAATATATTTTTGCTGGAAATGTTTCTGAGACCTAAACTGGTTGAATCAAGCCCATAGAGCAGGACTGGAGCATACAGAAGAGGCCAAGCCTGGTGTCACTGGGTGTGCAAACCATGCAATTGCACAGGGCAGCCACCTGGTGGGGCAGCGTTGGGAACAGGGAGAGGCCCATGAGGCTGCTGGTGGAATCTGTCTCACTGGTGGCCCGGAAGAGGAATCGGCTCATGCAGCCACCGGTGGACCCTATCTCACCTGCGGCCAGGAAGAGGAATTGGCCATGAGGTCGCCAGTGGACCCCATCTCACCGGCAGCTGAAGAAAGAAGAAGGAGCCCGTTCTCCTACTCCTTCTCAATGCCAGCGTTTGCTGTCCAAAACACGTGCAGCTAGCACGTTTTCTATGCTGATCTTGCGATGCATGAGATCAGCAAAGAGGAAGAGCTAGGCTAGCGTGGTTTGATTAGTGCACTGGCTGACACATGAGGAGGAGCAGCAGAATGGCTCCTGGTGATGTGTGTGTGTGTGTGTGTGTATGTGAATGAATGAATGAATGAATGAGGGCCTTACTGGTGTGTGGTGTATATGAATGAGAGTCTTATTGGGGTGTGAGGATGTGGTGTGTGTGAATAAGAACCTGACCTGGGGTGTGGTGTGTGTGAATGGAGTCTGACTGGGGCTTGGGGGAGCATGTGAATGAGAGCCTGACTGGAGGGGGGGGGGGGAGTATGTGAATGGGAGCCTGGCTGGAGGGTTGTATATATGTGAATAGGAACCTATCTGGGGTGTATGTGAGTGAATAGGAACCTGTCTGGTGTGTGTGTGTGTGTGTGTGTATTTCTGTGTGCATGAGAACCTGACTGGAATGTTTGTGTGTGTATATGTGTGTGTGTGTGTGTGTGTGTGAGGAATCTGTCTGGGATGTGTATGTGTGTGTGTGTGTATATGGGAACCTGTCTCAGGTGTGTATATGTGTGTGTGTGTATGGAAACTTGTCTGGGGGGTGTGTGTGTGTGAATGAAAACCTGTCTGGGGTTGTTTGTGTGTGTGAATGGGAGTCTGCCTGGGTGTGTGTGTGTGTGTGCGTGTGTGTGAAGAAAATTTGTGCTGCCCTACTAATCCATGCCTTACTCAGGAAGACTGAAAATAAAAAGTTTTCAGATATGGAAAGTGGTGAATTTCCCATCCTTATTAGTCTGCCATTTTGAAATAATTTATTGTTTGGGAAATTTTTTAAATTTTGTATGAGTTCTTAATTATTGAATGTTATTCTGTTCCTTAGTTCATTATAAAAATAATATTTCCAAGTATGGTTTTACTAATATGATTGATTTATATTCCTTGATTTTATTGTTTGATGAATGATTTATGAGAGCTGGTGATGTTTCTATTTCTCCACTGCTGCACTGCATACAGAATTTGGCTTGTTGCGGTTTCCGGTTCAGTTCTGTTTATAGTTTATAGTTTCTTTATTCTGAATTTGGTGAGAGTGAGTCTGTGTTCTGCATATTTAATTGAGGTAGGATATTCTGTGTTAAAAAAATGAGGAGGGGCAGCACAGTAATTGTTCACACAGGGCAGCAAAAATGCTAGCAAAAGCCCTGGGAGAGACATAAAGCAGTGAGGCATTGCAAAAGATAATATGCCATCATCCTTTTTTCTGTCTATCCTGACATTCTCATTTCCTTCTAACCCTAACAATAACCCTTTGCTAGATAGCATTTTCAGACCTGACACACTAAATTCTCATCTCACCTGACTCTAGGGTAATAAGGGTGTAATGAGATAGTCAGAGCTCAGGAAGACAAATAAGGATACCCTTCCCTCAACAATATAATTCAAAGTATTGTGAACTTTTGGGAGGTGGGGAATGTAAGATGTGGAAGGATGCATCTTGTATTTTAGGGTTGATATTTGATAGCCCTGAAAAAGCATATAAAAAATAATTCACTGTCATAGCCATAGCTCAGCAGTGCTATATATAAAGGATGATTATTATGGTATTATACGTAGTATTGCTTACTAAGTTATTCCTTGTAAACAAGGTGGCAATATATTTATAGTCAGTAAAATGTAATTTTAAGGTATTTTGCCATGATTTTGGCTGTTGGAAGATTATTTTACAAGAATACCTGATAAATTACAGTTATTTTTGTTAGGGTCCCTGCTGTTTGGGGACCACGGCCGGGGGTCCTCACCTGGACGGGCAGGAAACTTGCGCCAACCTCTCCTGCTGCTTCTCCTCAGCAGAGGCTGTGACTACGGCCTTCTCTCACGGCGATCCCACGCCGACTCGCTGCTCTTGGCCCTACTCCCTAGGCACGTGCGTGCACCGCGTCGCTGGATTTAAAGGTCCAGCACAGGTAAAGCCTTCTCGGTGCACTGAGATGATGTCAGATGCCCCAGGTATTTATACCCGGGCCTGCCTCTTCCACTTCACCTCAGCAACAGGTCCTGCTCCATGAGAGTGCGTATCCAGCGTTCCTGCTTGATTCCTGGTCCAGCAGTCCTGCCTTGATTCCTGTTCCAGCGTTCCTGCCTGCTCCTTGTCTTCCATGCCTGCCTCCCTGCTCCTCACCCTTCTGGACTATCCTCCTGGTTCTGACCTCTGCCTGGTAATCTGACTCTGAGTGTCCTCTGCCTGCCCTGACTTCCAGCCTGCTTCTCCGTCTTCACCCTGCCTGCTTCCCGTCCTGACCTCTGACCTGTTCCTGGTTCCGCCTGTCCGCTGCCTGCCTTGACTTTTGCCTGCCTGATGCTGCCTCATCCTCTTCCTCTGGTTCCACGCCTTGAGAGACCCCTGCCTAAGTCCTGCCGGCCCCAGTACCCAAGGGCTCAACCTGTGGGGAACGAGGGCTGGTATAGGTGAAGTTCCTGTGGGGTCATCTCTGCCTGTTCCGCCTCCAAATGACAAGGACCACCAGGGGCCCTCTCCTGGTGGTAGCGTCAACCTCGTCTTGGCTCAAGGGTCCACCTCCCTTACAATTTTGATACATAAAGTTCCCAAGTAGATGGAAAGTTAAACTTGTATTACATTCTATTTCTGTAGCATCCTGTATTTCAACTTATTCTGGTGTGGTGACCTGAGAAATGAAATTTGGACATGGGCACAGTTCTAAACAATTTTGGGGTGAAGTTTCAGTTATGCATGCATAAGTCGCATTTCCTCATGTACATGCTATTTTATAAACATCACACATAAAGCGCATATCTTTGCTTTTGCATGCACATATACACATGTAAAAAGGGGGTGGTCTAGGGGCATTCTGGAATGGTGCCAACATTTATGCACATAAGTTGCTATTTTAAAAGTAATGCATGTAGATTTGCCAACTTTCTTGTGCAATTTTTCACCTTATTTATTTATTTATTTCAAATTATGTATCTACCGCCACTCCCACAATTGTGGCGGTTTACAAAATAAAGCCTACATAAAATACATAGAATCAAACATTCTCTTCTTCAGCATGTTTAATAGACAGCAGTCTATGTCTAAAATGATGTCCTCATAATAACTGATGAATTGAGCTGGTCAAATGCTTGCTGAAGCAGCCACGTCTTCACTGACTTTTTAAACAGTTATGTGTCAGCCATTGTTCTAAGTTGTTCAGGCCTTTTGTTCCAGATCAGTGGAGCTGCTACAGATATTGCGCAATTTCTGACTTCACCCTGATATGCTTAGTGGATTACTAGGTACTGATAATAGCCCCTTGATTGGCCAGTCTTAGGGTACGATGGGGAATACAGAGATGTAATGAGACGCCTAGCTCTCTCGTGCCATTGCTACAGATTATTTTATGTAACATGGTTGGTTAATGCTTTATACTGAATGTGGAATTGGATGGGCAGCCAGTGCAACATGGATGATAAGGGGGGAAATGAGATTCCAGTTAATACACCTGTTAATTATCTTGCTTTAGTGATATTAAACCTGTTTATTGTGTACTATTGGTCAGGTGGGAGGTCTTGGTGAACTGTGGGAAATTCAGGCTAAAGAATCAGGGGGGGTTCTCAATGACTTGGAGAAGGGCCGGGTGAACTGGTGGTAAAACTGTTAATCTCAATTACATGCGCATGTTTTAAAATATACTGACGTATGCATGTAAATTCCAGTTTATGTGAGTACGTTCTTCTTTATGTGATGGGGGTTATGCCCGTCACTACATATAATTCCTAGATTTTTCCAGCTGTGGATATTGAGAGTGAATTTGCATTTTTGAATCCTCCCTTTGCCAAACCCCAACCTTTTTGGGGGAGATAGGCTTCAAGAAGTATAAATCCCCTTGGGGCATGCTCAGTTTTTTAGGCGCAGCAGAAGAAGTCAGGAGGAAGGAGCTAGAGATCCCTCCCAGGAGTTCAGCGGAGGGCTAGGAGCTGGAGATCACCCCTTCGTCTCAGGACAGAGGTGAGACAGAGTCTCTCCATGAATCTCTCCATGTTTTGGAGAGATTAAATCCAGAGTCTCACTTGAGAAGTGTTGATTTTTGAAGATTTTTCACTTCTTGGACTGAAGGGAAAGGTGGCCGCCCTGTCTCCCTCGGGACTGGGATTGGATATCTTTTTGCCCAAGTGGCCAGACTAGCAAGTGGGGATAGAGAATGAGAGACTTTTTGAAAAGAGAATCAAGAGCCTCACCTTTGGAAATTTAGATTCCAGTTTAAGGTTTTGGGAAGTTTGGAACCCGTTTTTGATATTTTTGGATTGGGTCTATTTTTCGCCCTACTGGCGAGCATACATTGACTGAGGATGAAGTTGAAAGAGATAGGAGAGTGATGAAAAGGTTCAACATGGACAAGGAAATCCTATGAATTATTTTTGATTATTTGATGTATGCTGATTCTCAATTTTTGAGGATGAAGGTGAAAGAGATAGGAGAGTGATGAAAAGGTTCAACATGGACAAGGAAATCCTATGAATTATTTTTGGTTATTTGATGTATGCTGATTCTCAATTTTTGAGGTTTTAGTCTGGACCCTGTTCTTTAATTTGCAGCAAAAGATTTATGTTGAACACCATTTTTGGACTCCTTTTGAATTTCTTTCCATGCTGCTTCCAGTGAAAGGTATTAGACCTCCACAGACCCCAGCTACCATCCCCAACTCACCAGTATCCATTTCCTGCTGCCCATCAGAATGCCACCATCACGTGCCCACAAACGCGCTCACAGCAAGGGCCCGGCAAGAAGCGACTAAGGAGAATGCACATGCCCCAGTACATGTATTATGTACGTGCCTAGGAGGAAAACCAATGCAGTTGCTCTTGGCCGATGGCACCTGCCTCTAGCTATTTAAACCTGCTTAACCCTGTGTTTCTTGTCTTCATAACAGATCTCCTGAATGATCTCTTCTACAATACATGTTGCTTCCCCATACCTTGTCTGCTTATGTGTCCTTGCTCCTGTTCCTGTGCTCCTTCATTGGTCTATGACCTGGTCTAGTTCCCTTGCCTGGTCCTTGTCTTCTCCATGTGCCTTGTCTCTGTTCTTACCTTGCCCCGCTCAGTCTCCCTTGGCTTGATTCCTGGTTTGACCTTGGCAAGTTCTCGGGCTTCCCTGGTTGCCTACTGGACCTAACCCCTGTTTTGCACCTGACCCACACCTGTCTGCTACCTGCTCCAACCTTGGTTCGTCTCATAGATTTCACTATCTGCAGCCTGCCTCGACCTTTGCCTAGATTACGCCTTCCCTCTTGCCTTATCTCTGGGACACTCTAGAGAACTGCCAGTCATCTGAACCAAGGACTCAACCTGCGGGAACAACAGTGGGTATAGGTGAAGTTCCAATTAGTCCCATCTAGAGTCCTTCTGCCAGCGGTCGGCGTAGGCCACGTGGACTCACCCATTTGGCTGCGTCAATTGCATCACCGCACAGGGGTCCACAACCAAAACAGAAGGGTTGAACGGATGGACACTGGATTGAGTTTACTTTCTACCCATTTTGTTTCTTTGCTCCTGTTCAGGACCCTATTGCACCTTATTGAGATTTGCTACCTAGAGTGTGAGCTGCGAGTAAGCCAGAGAATGACGACATGCAGGGCCTGGAAGATTTTCTTCTTCCCCATCTGGGATCAGATCCAGACCCATGCCACCCCTGGTTAAGGATAAAGCACTAGATGAGGGACCTGCCACATTTATCTTTGTGTGTAAAATAAATGCACGTATGGTTTTAAAATAGGTGGGAAAAATATGTGCATACAATGCATTGAAATACTTGCTTTCAATGCATTGAATGCATTTGCACATAAAGCAAGCACACATACACATGTATATTGCAAGGTAAAAATATGCATGTTTCATAATGATACGTATGGATTTTAAAATCATAACTATGTGCATAGCCATATATGTGTGTATGTGCCGCCATGCGCAGTTAATTGAAAGTTATCCTAGTGTGTAGGTTAAAAATTAATTGACTATAATTTTGGGGATAATAAGGTTTAGCATTCCTGACTGCCTTTCAGTCTTTGTTGGGTCTAATCAGGGAAAAGGCTGCAGGTCACCAGAGGCAGGCAGAGCTCCGGAGTCTCAATGCGTGGATGAGACGATGGTGCAAGGAAGAGGGATTCAGTTTTGTTAGGAACTGAGGAACCTTTTGGGGAAGGGGGAGTCTCTTCCAAAGGGATGGGCTCCACCTTAACCAGGGTGGAACCAGACTGCTGGTGCTAACCTTTAAAAAGGAGATAGAGCAGCATTTAAACTAGAACAAAGGGGAAAGCCGACAGTCACTCAGCAGTGCATGGTTCGGAGAGAGGTATCTTCAAAGGATACTAATGATGCATTAGAATTAGGGCATCCCGACAGTGAGGTTCCAATAATAAGAAAAGTAGTCCAAGTGCCTGTAACTAAAAACTCACCTGAGCTAAAACATTCTAACTTATCTCTATCAATTAAAAAGCAGAATGAAAATACAAACAAAAAACAAACCTTGAAATGTTTGTATGCTAATGCCAGAAGTCTAAGAAGTAAGATGGGAGAATTAGAATATATATTTATTTATTTATTTATTTCAAATTTTTATATACCGGCATTCGAGACAGCAGTCACATCATGCTGGTTCACATAAAACAGGGGTGCATAGTAAACATAACTATAACAATGGTGCTGAAAAGGCAGTTACATATAACAGGGTGATAAGAACTTGGCTGAGAAGGAAGAGAAAGGACAGGATTAATTCACACAGGTAAACGATAGAAGATATGGTTAATCAAGATATGGTTAATCAAGGTGTAGTTGGAGATTAGTTGACCATGTTGGTGTCTGGGAAAGCTTGTATGAATATCCAGGTCTTTAGTCTTTTTTTGAAGGTTGAGATGCATGGTTCTGTTCTGAGATTTGAGGGGATGGAGTTCCATAACGGTGGAATGGCTGTAGAGAAAGCCCGGTCTCTTAGTGTGCAGTGTCTGGTAGATTTGGACGGTGGTACCTGTAGCGATCCTTTGTATGCATCTCTTGTCGGTCTTGACGAATTGTGTAGTCGGAGAGGGATCTGTATGTCAATGGGAGCCAGTTGGTGGATGATTTTGTATGTGGTAAGAATGGCCTTGTATATTATTCTAAAGTGTATAGGTAGCCAATGGAGGCTCTTTAGAATGGGGGTTATGTGGTCCCTTCTCCTGGTATTTGTCAGAATTCGTGCAGCTGCATTTTGCACCATCTGAAGCGGTTTGGTGTATGAAGCGGGAAGGCCGAGTAGGATGGTGTTACAATAGTCTAATTTTGAAAAGATGATTGCTTGTAGAATAGTTCTGAAATCTTGGGCATGGAAAAGAGGTCTAATTCTTTTCAGGACTTGTAGTTGGTAGAAACAGTCTTTGGTGGTTTTGTTAATGGTGGCTTTGAAATTCAGGCGATTATCAATTAGGACTCCTAGGTCTCTCACTTGTGTGATTGTTGGCGTGGCTTGTTGTGCAGAGGTGATGGTGCTATTTTCTGAGGCGATGAGCAGGAGTTCAGTTTTGCCGTATAGAGTATAGCAGTGAATGCCGTTTAGAGTATAGCAGTGAATGATGACATAGACTTAATTGGCATCTCAGAGACATGGTGAAAAGAGGATAACCAATGGGACAGTGCTATACCAGGGTACAAATTATATCGCAGTGACAGAGAGGAGCACGCGGGATGCGGTGTGGTGCTTTATGTTCGGGATGGCATAGAGTCCAACAGGATAAACATCCTGCATGAGACTAAATGTACAATTGAATCTTTATGGGTAGAAATCCATTGTGTGTCCCTTGTGTGTCGGGGAAGACTATAGTGATAGGAGTATACTACCGCCCACCTGGTCAAGATGGTGAGACGGACAGTGAAATGCTAAGAGAAACTAGGGAAGCTAACCAAATTGGTAGTGCGGTAATAATGGGAGACTTCAATTACCTGTAGCAAAAAAGGGCCAAATTTTTTTCTATAACAAAAGCCTAAATGGGTTGCCATATTGACTCTCCTTTGATATTAAATTTGTGTTAGACTTCAATTACCCCAATATTGACTGGGTAAATGTATCTTCGGGACACGCTAGAGAGATAAAGTTCCTGGATGGAATAAATGATAGCTTTATGGAGCAATTGGTTCAGGAACTGATGAGAGAGGGAGCAATTTTAGATCTAATTCTCAGTGGAGCACAGGATTTGGTGAGAAAGGTAATGGTGGTGGGGTCACTTGGCAATAGTGATCATAATATGATCAAATTTGATTTAATGACAGGAAGGGGAACAGTAAGCAAATCCACGGCTCTCGTGCTAAACTTTCAAAAAAGGAAACTTTGATAAAATGAGAAAAATAGAAAAAACTGAAAGGAGCAGCTACAAAAGTAAAAAGTGTGCAAGAAGCGTGGTCATTGTTAAAAAATACTATCCTAGAAGCACAATCCAGATGTATTCCACACATTAAGAAAGGTGGAAAGAAGGCAAAATGATTACCGGCATGGTTAAAAGGGGAGGTGAAAGAAGCTATTTTAGCCAAAAGATCTTCATTCAAAAATTGGAAGAAGGATCCAACAGAAGAAAATAGGATAATGCATAAAGTTGGCAAGTTAAATGTAAGACATTGATAAGACAGGCTAAGAGAGAATTTGAAAAGAAGTTGGCCCTAGAGTCAAAAACTCACAGTAAAAGTTTTTTAAAATATATCCGAAGCAGAAAGCCTTTGAGGGAGTCAGTTGGACCGTTAGATGATCAAAGGGTTAAAGGGGCACTTAGAGAAGATAAGGCCATCGTGGAAAGATTAAATGATTTCTTTTCTTCGGTGTTTACTGAAGAGGATGTTGGGGAGGTACCCGTAATGGAGAAGGTTTTCATAGGTAATGATTCAGATGGACTGAATCAAATCACGGTGAACCTAGAAGATGTGGTAGACCTGATTGACAAACTTAAGAGTAGTAAATCACCTGGAATGGATGGTATATACCCCAGAGATCTGAAGGAACTAAAAAATGAAATTTCAGACCTATTAGTAAAAATTTGTAACCTGTCATTAAAATCAACCATTGTACCTGAAGACTGGAGGATAGCTAATATAACCCCCATATTTAAAAAGGGCTCCAGGGGCGATCCGGAAAACTACAGACCGGTTAGCCTGACTTCAGTGTCAGGAAAATTAGTGGAAAGTGTTCTAAACATCAAAATCACAGAACATATAGAAAGACATAGTTTAATGGAACAAAGTCAGCATGGCTTTACCCAAGGCAAGTCTTGCCTCACAAATCTGCTTCACTTTTTTGAAGGAGTTAATAAACATGTGGATAAAGGTGAACCTGTAGATGTAGTGTACTTGGATTTTCAGAAGGCATTTGACAAAGTTCCTCATGAGAGACTTCTAGGAAAAATAAAAAGTCATGGGATAGGTGGCGAAGTCCTTTCGTAGATTACAAACTGGCTAAAAGACAGGAAACAGAGAGTAGGATTAAATGGACAATTTTCTCAGAGGAAGGGTGTGGGCAGTGGAGTGCCTCAGGGATCTGTATTGGGACCCTTACTTTTCAATATATTTATAAATGATCAGGAAAGACATACGACAAGTGAGGTAATCAAATTTGCAGATGATACAAAATTGTTCAGAGTAGTTAAATCACAAGCAGATTGTGATAAATTGCAGGAAGACCTTGTGAGACTGGAAAATTGGGCATCAAAATGGCAGATGAAATTTAATGTGGACAAGTGCAAGGTGATGCATATAGGGAAAAATAACCCATGCTATAATTACACAATGTTGGGTTCCATATTAGGTGCTACTAACCAAGAAAGAGATCTAGGCGTCATAGTGGATAACACATTGAAATCGTCGGTTCAGTGTGCTGCGGCAGTCAAAAAAGCAAACAGAATGTTGGGAATTATTAGAAAGGGAATGGTGAATAAAACGGAAAATATCATAATGCCTCTGAATCGCTCCATGGTGAGACCACACCTTGAATACTGTGTACAATTCTGGTCACCGCATCTCAAAAAAGATATAATTGTGATGGAGACGGTTCAGAGAAGGGAGACCAAAATGATAAAGGGAATGGAACAGCTCCCCTATGAAGAAAGACTAAAGAGGTTAGGACTTTTCAGCTTGGAGAAGAGACGGCTGAGGGGGGATATGATAGAGGTGTTTAAAATCATGAGAGGTCTAGAATGGGTTAATGTGAATCAGTTATTTACTCTTTCGGATAATAGAAAGACTAGGGGGCACGCCATGAAGTTAGCATGGGGTACATTTAAAACTAATTGGAGAAAGTTCTTTTTTACTCAACGCACAATTAAACTCTGGAATTTGTTGCCAGAAGATGTGGTTAGTGCAGTTACTATAGCTGTGTTTAAAAAAGGATTGGATAAAGTCTTGGAGAAGAAGTCAATTACCTGCTATTAATTAAGTTGACTTAGAAATTAGCTACTGCTATTACTAGCAACGGTAACATGGAATAAACTTAGTTTTTGGGTACTTGCCAGGTTCTTATGGCCTGGATTGGCCACTGTTGGAAACAGGATGCTGGGCTTGATGGACCCTTGGTCTGACCCAGTATGGCATGTTCTTATGTTCTTTTGAACAGGGCCCATCCAGGTGCCAAGAGGAGAGCCTAGAACTCCCGACCACATAATTTATTTATTTATTTACATGATTTATCTTAAAATTGCAACTCAAGTTGATTTATAATCTACCTTATAAATGGGCCATGACCGACGGCCCGCAAATGCGCAGAAGAGCGCAGCTCTACTGCGCATGTGCGGGCAAGGACGTCGGTCTTAGCCAGCGTAAAAAAAAAACAAAACATGGTGGCGTCGGGTGGCAGCGGCAGCGGCGATGGCGGCGGCGGGTGGCAGCAGCAGCGGCGATGGCGGCGGCGGGTGGCAGCGGCAGCGGCGGTGGCGGGTGGCAGCGGCAGCGGCGATGGCAGCGTCAGCGTCGGGTGGCAGCGGCGGCGGCGTCGGGTGGCGGCGGTGTCGGGTGGCGGCGACAGCAGTGAACGACGACGAGGAGCAGCGGCGGCCAGTAGCGAGGGAGGGGGAGGGACTGAGTGATGGGGAGGGACTGAGTGGGAGGGAGGGACTGGGGGAGGGACTGAGTGGGAGGGAGGGACTGAGTGGGAGGGAGGGATTGAGGGGGAGGGGAGGGACTGAGTGGGAGGGAGGGACTGAGAGGGAGGGAGGGGGAGGACTGAGGGAGGGAGGGACTGAGTGAGGGAGGGGGAGGGACTGAGAGGGGGGGACGGGGTGGGGAAGAGTGAGGGGAGAGGGGAGAATGAGGGAGAGGTGAGAGACAGGGATGTGAGTAAGTGGAAGGGTAAGAAGTTGTGGAGCAGAGAAAAAAGGGAGTGGAGGAGGGCTGAGGGAGAGGGGATGGGATTGAGACAGGGTGGGGAGTGACTGAGGGAAGGGGAGAGAGGTGGGAGTGACTGAGGGAAGGGGAGGGAAGTGAGAGTGAGGGGAAGGAGGCAGTGGGAGACAGAGTGAGTAAGACTGAGGGGTGGGAAGGGGGTGAGTGACTGAGGGGAAGGGGGGAATGAGGGAGAAAAAGTGAAGGAGGGTGCTGTTTTCGAAAATGGACTGAAAACAAAAATGTAATGTAGCCCGTTGTGACGGGCTTAACGGCTTGTACATAATAAAACACTCATAACAATGTGAGCATAAATCTTTTTAAATCCATTTAAAATAATGCCCGTAATAACTCAATACATCAGTGCAGAAGTGCTTTAATAGAACTATCTTTGAGGTTGTCTATATTTTAGACTGATTTTTTTTTTTTTTAACAGGCAACACAGAACTTCAGCAGAGCTTCCTGCCTTTCTGAATATCTCTGTGGTTCCCTAAGTGCTCGAGCTCTCTCTTGTTTATAGTATTTGGATGATAATTTCTTCCCCATGAACAGAGTTTGGTCAGACACTTGAAAACTGGATGGCAGGACACAGTCAATCTGATTTACTGAAATATGCAGGAAGCCAAATCGATCAGCCAATTCTAGTGGCATTCCAAATCTTGGTTTATTTTGAATTTAAGGTCAGGAAGTTTATAAAGTGCAGCTATAAATGTTTGGCTGAGCCCCCATGAATTTTCCAATAGAAGAAAGTAGAAGGACGAGTGCCCTCATTGTTACTGGATTGAAGTTTTCGAGAGCCTTTGAGACCATGTAATAAAATACCTGTTGTAAGTAATCTGGGGTAAATTAAATAGAAAAATTAAACTAGATTAGTTCTGTAACGTGGAAACACTTGGCAGTGAGAAACACCGTCTGTTCTGTCTGATTTAGCAAAATTGCAAAACAAAGAATAATTAGCTGAATAGTTAAGAGTAATCAGATGGCAGAGTCATTACTAAGGACTTAAACTGTACCTTGGTAATGTCAAATGGCTTAAATTCCTTGCAATTTGAGCAAGATTTGGAAGATCATCATCCAACTCACTTGGAGCCTCACTCTGGCATCAGCTAAAAAGCTAGACATGCAACCTTGTCGAAATATGGGGGGCACTTATTATTTATTTATTTACATGAAGAGGGCGATTTTCAAAGGCATTTACCTGCATAAAATGGTGTGACCTCAAAGTACACATGGATTCAATAGCACACACACATTTTTAGCCACACTAAACAGAGGCGATGGCATACCTGTGGGTGTATGTAGGCTAGGTGGAGGAAAATAGTGCATGTGCATGTGATTTTCAAATGCATGTGCACTATTTTACCTCCCATCCCCTCCCCCTCCCCCTTTTGCTACCTGCATACATAGCAGGTGTAAAGTATGTGGACACTTTTCATGCACAAACTTTGCACCGGCTAATTTAAAAAAAAAAAAAAACAAAACAAAACAAAAAACCAAGCAAGTACACACATTAAAAGCAGTTATGCGTATTTCAGTTGGAGTTTAGTGGCTTCTCTGCTCGTATGCAGGTGGATTTTACAACATGTTCACGTGAGGGATACACCAGTTTTTCCAAGTTGTCCACCAATTTGACCAGTTCATATGGGGGTCTTCAAGACCCCTCTGGTTCTTTATTCCGCAAGCCCCCCACTTGACCCCCAAACTTGCTCCTCATCAGGACTAGAAGTACAGTTACACGGATAACAAGCCGATGAGCGCCATGGACAACTTTTTAAAAATGCGGACTTACACGCGCAAGTCTTGGCCCCGCCCTGGAACGCCCATACTCCGCCCCTTTTCTGGCCCCTTCTTCTTGACACACGTATGGGTATGCATGAGCCTACTTCACAGCTTCCTAAAATGCGTGAGGCTTGTGCGAAGCCCGCATGTACACATCTGTGTCTGTTTTTTGCACAAGCAATGCTTTTAAAATTGACCCGTATGTGAGCTACTTCAAAATTGACTCCAAAGTCATAGAAATTAACATCGAGTCAATCGCCATAATCATTTATCTTTAAAAAGAGCTACATGGCCCAATTTCATAGCAATCATTCAGGTAAAAAGAAAAGCAAAATATTTTAATTACTACTGTCCGTAACATTGTAATAATTAGAAGAAAGTGCAGGCTATCTAAAATTCACAGAAAGGATCACAAACTACGATGGTAACTTTCAAACTGGCGCACGGGAGAACGTTGGCATGCATGCGTTGGGCTGTGCTCAGGAACATGGCCATTTTATAACATACATGCACATATGTGCACATGTTAAAAATATCCTGGACGTGGGCACCAAATTTTAAATGGGAACCCGCAAGTGTGCACAAATGCCACTTTTACCATATAAATCGGGGTATTTTAAAAGGGGCAAGCACCAACGCTCTTCCCCGTTTTACCAGTTCATCCCGGTTCACCCAGTTAAGAGAGAGGTCCTCCAAACCCCCACTGATTAATAGCCTTCACTCCTTCCATTTAGCCCCGACCCTTAAAACCCCACTAATCTGCCTATTTTTCTTTATTTTTTAACATACGCGTCACCCATAGCAGAAGTAAAGTTACACCTGAAGGGGCCTCAGTGCGCACCGGATTGCGTATTTATACACACATCTCAAGGTCATGCCCTAAAATGCCCAGGCTCTGCCCAGACCACACTCATGCCTTGCCCCAAGATGTGCCCACTCTGGTAGATACACGTGTATATCGGCAGCTTTTAAAATCTGCTCGGCGTGCATGAGCCCAACATATTCTCGCATCCCCTAATTAATGTGCATGTTGGACTTTTAAAATTCACCTTTATATATATCTCATATTACACAGACATTGCCCTGTCTAAAGTTCCTTAACAGATGCAAAATCCATCAGAAGGGACCATTTCTTTTACAACTTACAACCCTCTGCATTTCACAGCTCTGAGGCATGAATCTTCACTCTGTCCCTCCTTTTTATGCCTGTCTATTGCACAATACAGATCTATTCATTGAAAGGAGCCTGGATAGAATTACAGGAATTGAATAAGTGTTGGGATATTCAGTGGTGCATCACTGAAATATACCCAAATAATTTTATCTGGATAACTTTAGATCTGCTCCATGGCACAACCAGACTTATCTGGATAAATTAGTCAGATGACAATGGATATCAGCATTATCTGGAAATGTTGCCTCAGATAAAAAGTTAGCCATATAAGTTAGGGGTGTTGAACAAGGTGGCAAATTTCAAACCCAGAGGCCTAGATTCATCACAAGGAGAGAGAGAGAGAGAGAGAGAGAGAGAGAGAGAGAGAGAGAGAGAGAGAGAGAGAGAGAGAGAGAGAGAGAGAGAGAGAGAGAGAGAGAGAGAGAGAGAGAGAGAGAGAGAGAGATACTCTTTATAAGGTGCTCATATTGCTCAACTATTTATACCACTGTAGGAGGGTCATCTAGTAACTCAAGGTGAAGTTTTCATGGTGGTCTAGTTTGGGGGCAGTTTTGCATGCACAGTCAGACATAGGAAGAGCACAATACACATCAAAATACACATCAGTGAAGATTTGATCTGATTTGGAATGAGGAAAGATACACAAAGATGAGATTTCTACAATGTACTCTCACCCTAGCTTGATGCACTCTGAACCTGGGTGCTATCAAGCTAGGGTGAGATTACATTGCGTACTGTGCTGTTCATACCTCTGACTGTGCATGTAAAACTGCCTCCCAAACCCTAGATCATCACTAAAACCTCACCTCAAGTTACTAGTTCACCTCCTACAGTGATATAAACAGATGACTAATATGCATTTTATTTATTTATTTATTTATGTATTTATTTATTTATAGATTCTTTTATACCGAGGTACGTATAGCTATACATCACCTCGGTTTACAGGGAAACAATAAATTAGCAACAGGCTTTACATATAACAGTTTACACAGTAGAACAAATATCAGAAACAGGCTTTACATTAAACAGCAACAGGCTATACAAATAATAAAATAACGGCATTCAATGGAAATCTGCTAACTTCATTAGCTATAATAACCATAATATATTAAACTTCAGGATTTACACAGGATCAATAAACTGTCGAAGGCAAAGTCTTATGTCACATTAGAGTCCATTTACCTAGTTTGTAAGACAGGGGGAGAGGTAAGAGGGATCAGGTAAGGGATAGAAGGGAATATGCATATGCATATGCATATTCACATGCATATGCATATGCATGCCACCTGAGAGGCTATCTTTCTCTCTTTCTCTCTATCTACTCCTTCTACTACACTCCATTCCCCTCCCCTCTCCACAGCCAAATCAGGATTTGCAATAAATATCACAAATTCCAGTGCAGGCATATCGCACAGCTTAATACTAGGAAAAAAGTGTAGTTATTTCCAGCATTAAAACATGTATTACACTATTGCACACAACATTAACAACCTTCATTTTCATAAACCCCACCCAAACTCCTCCCCTTTGCCTACATTTTAAAAATGTGCATACGCATCTTGCGATATGAAAAATTATTCATGCATTATGGCGTTATCGCGGGCATTAAGGCCCTAACATCCGTGGTTATGCCATAATGCATTTTGATGAATGACCCTGATAGTTTGTCCGCTGAGTCCTGAATTTAGCAGGACAAACCACTTGAATATGGATCTATATGTTATAGGTCATCATGGCTCAAATGAATACAAATAAACTAAATCTAAATTTGAATAAAAGAGATTTTGTGGGTAAACAATTGAGATGCTTCAGATCTACCAGTGTCACTGGTACTTTGATGATCTCATCCTTCCTTTGAAGTCTAAAATTTGGAGTTTTGGTGTACTGTTTGAATAAAAGAGATTTTGTGGGTAAAAAATTGAGATGCTTCAGATCTACCAGTGTCACTGGTACTTTGATGATCTCATCCTTCCTTTGAAGTCTAAAATTTGGAGTTTTGGTGTACTGTTTGATTCTGCTTTACAAATGTGTGCTGTATTCCCATTCAACCAGAGCATACTGGATGGTGCTCAATAGAGTGGAAGGATTAGAGCTGGGGAGAAGGGAGCAGATGGAGGAAGACAGAAACTTGGGGCAGGCTGGCAATTGCCCTAAGAGTTCTTAGTTTTAATCAGTCTTTGGGGAGTTTGGGGAGAGGGGAGATTGGGCAGCCAACCATTAGCTCACTGAAGTGGGGCATGGGGTATCAGGCTGCCAGGCTCGCTTGGCTGATTTTTTTTTTTCTGGAGGCCACTTAATGTTAAAGTTACCTGGGAAAAATTCCCAGTACCTTTAACCCTCGTCAGTTAACTGAATAACTTATTTGGTTAACTTCAAATAAATTATTCAGCTAACTCAACTCATTCCCAGCATTTCCCTGAAATGCATCCTACATATCTGGATAACTTTTGTCTGGATAATGACTTATCCAGATAAGTGGTAATGATATTCAAAAGTTGGCATTTATCTAGATAGTTCAAATGTTATCGGAAAATAGGGATGTGCATTTGTCCAGGATGAATTAGGCAATTTCAACGAATTTCAATTTTGGCCACCCCGAAAAAGAAGCGGATTTTCCCCCGAAATTTCAGGAAAATTCATTTTTTAGGGTTATCGCACACTAATGAATTGAAATGTTAGCGTGCACTAACGGCGAGTTAGCACGCACTAACTCCAAAATTCAGAAAATGAAATTTCCCGTGGCGGGTCGATAACGAAGGCTGAATCTAAAGGTTCGGCCGAATCACATGTCTAATCGGAAAATGCCTTTCAATAGTGACCTCCCAATGTGTTCCTAGAAAGGCAAGATTAGAACTGAACTACTTGTGTTTTAGATGTCTTATTAAGAACTGGATTTTTAAATTAACATTTGTAATTTGAGCTGGTTTTTAAGGATTTTTACCTTTTATAGCTGATGCTCCTAATACTGTTATTTTTACAATAAACTGGTATTAAACTTGACGTAACTGAAATGATTATGCTTGCTACTTTAAAAGTTTTCCCCTTTGTTGCTCCTTCAGTGTTTACTTTTAATGGTCACAGCATCCCAATCAGGTAACACTTTAAGAATGTGGGAGTTACTACTGATACCAATTTATCCACAAAGTCACATATCAAGAATTATGGTGAGAACTTCTTTCTTCAAGCTACACATGTTAAGGTGGCTTCGACTGCATCTTGACCCATGAGACTTTCAAACGGTTTTACAGGCACTTATCTTGACAGGTCTCATTTACTGCAATGCCTTGTACACTGGGCTTCTGGTTAACACCATTCGAACAATGAAAATTGTATAGAATGCTGCTGCTCGACTGCTAACCAGTGTAAGGATGTGCGACCATTTATTTATTTATTTATTTATTTATTTATTTAAAAGTCTTCTATACCGATGTTAGTCGAAACATCACCTCGGTTTACATGTAACAAAAGCAACGGAAATTACAAGTAACAGGGGAAGCGTAAGGGGTACAAAAAACCAAAAGGTGAGCAGAGAAGCATAGGACCATATCAAGCCTGTCTTATTCTTCTTGCACTGGCTACCGGTACAGTCGCAGATTCAATACAAAGTATTATCACTAATACAGAGTCTTCTTCAGAACAAGTCCATACATTGGTTAAATGCTGTATTGTGGGTTTAGCAGCCTGACAGAATGTTAAAGTCGGCCAAAAGGAACTTATTGGAAATTCTATTTCCTAGACTTGTGTACCTTAATGTAACCAGAGAAAGGGCCTTTCCAGTGGAATTCCCTGCCAGAGCAGTTTTGCACAAATTCATGCCCCAAATTATTCAAGAAGGCGTTAGACTTACCTCTTTCCCCAAGCCTTCGGTGACAGTGCGTCTAATTGAAACTGTTCTTATTATCTTATGCAGGTTCTGTTATTTGTCTTCTGTTTTGTGTGATTTTTTTTTTTTTTTACTCACTGTGGTTATTTTATGTATGTAACAATACTGTAATCTGCCTTGAATGTGGCTTATATGAGTGCGGGCTATACGTTTTAAAAATAAAATAAAAAATGTATTTCTGATTTTATGTTTTTTTTGGAGCAAAAATAACCTGGGTAGGGCGAAAGTTATATCCATAGACTTTAACCTAAATTTTCAAACCAGACATATTCACAAAGTTTGTAAAATAAGATCCAGGCCAGTATGGCAAAAATTAGAAATAACATTAAGAAAATTATAATCACAAAGGCTACACTTTATCCTTGGTACATCTCCAAGTTGTTCTTCTCCCAACCAAATAAGTGTCCAATTCAAAAATGCTTTTCCTTTGGAGGGAAAGGGTTATCCTCTGTAACAACCAGCATAAGACAAGGGCAAAAATAGCAAAAATCCTTGCACTAGAAATCTCTACAAAACAGTAATAAATCCCCAGGGTTTTCTCCTCTGCAGTTATCTGGGTGCAAAGAAAAGAAAAACCTCTAGAATTTGGTACATCGAGGTACTGGGGGTTTGCCTTTCTCTCAGAAACTGACCCAATCCATGACTCAACAAGCTTCCAAACTCCACTCTCCTTGAGTACAATCAACCAGGCAAGCAGAAAGACCCCTCTGGATTAATCCTTTTAGGAAGAGGCAGAGACCCTGATCGCATGCTCGGGGGGGTCATTTATATCTCTGAGCCACAGCCCACAAACAGGTGGGAATACAGCAGGGGGAGGACCCAAAAAATGCAAAATCCCTTTAAGATGTTGTAAAACAGGGCAATTTAAAGAAGCACAGGCTACTTGATATATTGCAGGAGGACTATAAGGAGAGATTTATCTTTTGCAGATGATACTTAAATTGTGCAATGGGGTAGACATCCCAGATGAAGTAGAAAAGATGAGACATGATCTGGAAAGGCTTGAGGAATGGTCAGGAGTTGCATCTTAGCTTTAATTAAAAAAAAAAAATAGAATCACATTTGGGACAGAGATATCCAAGAGAAAAGTACATAGTGAAGGCTGAGATACTGATGAGCAGAACTGGATTAAGGCATGCTTAGGCCCTAAACTATGTCAAGTTTTAAAAGCCCTATGGTATTACCAAAACCATATTAAACTTGAAATTTTGAAATGTTTTTTGTATTTGGAGGTCCATCATAATCTGCGTCCTAAGCTGTAATTTAGGTAGCGTGTCCCTAAATCCGTTCCTGCTAATATGTCCCAAGCAGAAGAGAGATCTCTGGAGTGATCAGGTCTGATTTTAAGGTCTAAAAATAATATAAAAAGGCAGTGATCAGAGCCAGAGAAATACTAGGGTGCCTAGGAAGAGGTAGGAAAAAAAAAAGGAGGTGATAATGTCTATTCACAAATTATCTATTTATTTATTTGTTTGTTTGTTTGTTTGCTTATTTATTTATTTAGGGACTTTTATATACCGGTATTAGTGGGGACATCATACCGGTTTACATTCGAACAATAAGGCTTGAAAATACATGTTAACAGGGAGAATGAACTGGGAGAGGGTTAACCAAGGACAGCGTGGAAAAGATAGGTTAAAACAAGAACAAGCATAAGTTAACAATATAATTAGTTCCTTAATATAAGGAATGTGTGATCACCAAGAAGTGGTGCATGGGGTGATGTGAAGGGATGATCTATTCTGAATAAGCTTGTTTGAACAATAGTGTTTTTAGTTTCTTTTTAAAATTGATCACACATGATTCAAGGCGCATGTGAACGGGTAGGGAGTTCCAGAGAGCGGGGCCAGCAATAGAGAGGGCACGGTCGCCAGTGGAAGAGAGATGGGCTGTTTTCAAGGAGGGTACATGTAGGAAGCCTTTGTTGGTGGATCTGGTAGGTCGAGTAGGCTGGGGGGCATTGAAGGGAAGGTCAAGCCAATTGGAATTGTGGGCGTGGATAGATTTATGTACTATGATCAGGGTTTTGTAGTGAATGCGGGAGAGAATGGGGAGCCAATGTAAATCTCTGAGGATGGGGGTAATATGTTCGTGTTTGCGTGTGTTTGTGCAACCTCATATGCAGGATTGTATGGATCTCTGGATATCATACCTCTGATAGTACATACCCAGGCTGGAGGCATTCTAGAAAGGGCTGTTAAAATGGTGCAGAGTTTGCCCGATAAGCCCTATGAAATGAAATTTAATGACCTAGGTATGTAAACACTGGAGGAGAGGAGAGAGGAGGGGAATAAGAGAGACATTCACATTCTTTAAACACATAAATAATGTACAAGGAGCAAGCATTTCCCAGCAGAAAGTTCTAGAACAGAAAGGGTGGCAAATAATACATGGAGCAGGCTCAAATGGGAAACGGTGGAGGAAAAAAATATTAACGGAATTCAAGAAAGCCTGGGATAAGCGCGGAAGATCTGTAGTTGTGAGGTAGTGATGGTATAATTGTAGGTTAGGTGGTCTGGAATAGAAATGGGCCAATTAGATGTGACTTGTGGTCATCATTAACTGTTATCACTCTAGGAGGTCGATATTTGTAAGAGTAACTTTTCAGTTATTCCGATAAACCCCGAGTTTTAAATTTCTTGCTATCTCAGTAGCAAAATTATGGCCAGGTAAGTCATTCGTTGCCTGGTTCAGTTTTAGCAGGGTGAAAAAAAGGCAGGGCAATGGAACATTCCAGGACACTGGAAAAAGTTACGCTGGGAGCACTAATATTATTCAGTGCTAACTGGATAAACTTTACCTGGGGCACACCTGCTCAGGTGACTCACTGTCCTCACGTTACTTGGGAATACCCAGCAGGACCCCTTACTTGGCTAGCTTCCGTTGAATATCAAAGCTAAATTTATATGGGTAAACTTTCCTGGTCCCTGGCTTGCTCAATATCTCCACCAAGTTTCTGTGGTTCCGGTCAATATTTCTATTGTTTTGAAAGAACTGTGCTGTCTGTGCCGTAAAGTACTGGCAATGCAGTTCATGTACGAGGCTAAAACTACAGTTTAGAAACCGGGCACATATATTTAGTGCTCGCTCTTTATTTCCACTCAGCAGAAGTTTTTGCCCTGCAGCATGCAGAGCCTTTGTGCTCGTCACCTTTGTTGGCAGCTTTTAAGTATTCTGGTGAAAGCTTTTGCATTGCTGCCTCTGCTGAGAGTTTTCACAAGATGGCAAGCAATTTTGATTTCTTGTCAAAATATTCTCAAAGCAAGAAAAATGGCTTTTCTCACGTCCTTAGCTGGAAGGGTTAGAGCACAAAGTTATGAGCTGGAGACTCCAGATGAGACCTCCTGTGTCACCCTCGACAAAGTTTCTTCTTGAAGCAGCAGAGCTGCTCTGATTGATAGCAGGTACTGTGTGTTCTGAACACTGCACAGCAGCATAGTGCCCACATTTTGAAACAGATTGTAGGATGGTCTAAACCTATTGTATAATATTTTATTGCATTCAGTCAATGCACCCAATTCTTTTTTTTTTTTTTTTCGGCCCTGCAGTTTCCTCTTGCTACTTTGGGGGTTCTAGCTGGCCTCTCCTGGGCTGTGGTGCCATGAACTTTTATTCGCAGATACAATGGGACTTTTCTTCCGTTTTCACCTTCTCTGGTCCAGCCAGGTCACCACAGCCTCATTCAGGAGCCACAGACTGCCGCTCTCTAAAGAAGCTGGTCTGAGTGCATGCCAAGCCTGGCCAGTAGGTGTCACTGTTGGCTGTGAATGTCTCCCCCTAGCCATAGCTAGATAAGTCACTTGAATACATCCCGCCCCACACAACGTACACTATACTATACATTTGAGCACAAAGTGGTTAAAGCAGCAGTATTAGCCAATCATCATCACCAAGGTTGGCAACTGTGGTGTGCCACTTTGCTCTGTGCTCAGCTTTCCTCTCTTTCACCCAGGTTTCTAGATCTTGCCCTTTTTTGGCCATCGCCCCACTGCTCTCTGTTTTCCTTTCAGTTTTGCCCTCTATTACGCCCTCAGTGCTACATTATCTCATTTATTGTCAGATCCTCTTGAGTACATGACCAGAAAATCTATATTTCCTTTTGAACAGATCTTCCTTCCCAGATCTTCCACCTCCTATCGTCTCCTACCCTTTCATGTGAAATCATGTCCTTCATGAATTCTTCAGAATTCTTCTATAATACTTCCTTTCAAATATCTGCATTTTCTTTATGACCTCTTTGCTATAAGTCTATATTTCACTTCCATATTCTTCTCCTGAGAATATATATGCATTATGAGGCCTATGTAGTAATGAGTGTTAAAGACAGCATATATGAACAAAGTGCATTAATGCACCCTATTTATTCTGTTACCATTACTACCAGTTCTCCTGCTAATATGCATGCAAATGACCCAAAATATAAATAACTTTAAATTACCTCTTTAGATATAAACTCTGAATGGAAAGATAAAAGGCTTAACTCAGCTTTGTTACACTGAGCTGCTTTGCATGGTATTTGCATGCATTACTTTTGCAAATCCATGCAAAGCAGCTCATGCATACATAATCCTACATAAATAAAAGAATGCAGTTGTCTTAGACATTTTTCAGCCACATTATTTTATCTATGCCTTTTCCAAAAACTCTATCCTACTGTGGGAGCAGCAAAATCCTAATGCGGGTCCCAATGCTCCCATGGTAGAATTAAAGAGCCATGTGCTCCAACACATTCCCCTCAAAATGTTTTAAAAAATCACTGGGGGTCTTGCTAGATGCTCATCCCTAACCTGGGGCCACCATTCAAGGCTGCCCCATAACAAACCTTAAAAAAATGGAAAAAACAGGCTGTGCAGCAATGACCTGGCCCCCTGCCCATAACCCTCCAAATTCAGCAACAACCCTGGTTGAATGGATGTCCATCCCTGGTCCAATAGATACCCTCCCCTGACCACCCTTTCCATATTATGTATGGGCCATGGCATCCCCTTCCCCCCCAAAATTACCAGGTTGCCTAGAGACTCCAAACCCAGGATGCCCCTGACACCCCCTGACACCCCAATTACCTTTGAAAAAAATAATTGGTGGCCAGCGGGGGGGCCCGAAGCACCCCTTAACCCCAGGCCTAGTTGGCACCATTTTCCAAAAACTTACTTTGGGGAGTGAGTTTTGTATGGATGAGCCAGAAAACCCGTTTCTCTCATTGGGATTTGGGATCTTCATGGATCCAGAGGACTAATTGAGAGGTTTTTTTTATGGGAGGGGGGGTGGTGTCTGGAGTATTGCTGAGGCCCATTTTTGTGTCTGGAGGGGGAATGAGATGGGTCCCTGCGCTACCCATCCCTTTCACTTTGGGCCAGTTAATGTGATGAAACCTGAGCTGCTGAATGTGGCGGTGTTAGCATGGCCAAGCTGCCTTTTGTACAGCCATGGCAAACCCACAAAGTAACAAGGCCGATCACTTCTTCTGTTCAAGCCCCATTGTCCCATCTCCCAAAATGAGAAACCGCCCTCCACCATTCCCAGTCATCCCCCAAAGTGAGAAACCGAACCTTCTATTTCTGATCTCCCCCAAGGAACAAAGATCTTCTCCAGATACCGCCTTTTGAGTGGGTTACCTACAACTAGCTCAGCCTCCAGCATTCTACATATAATGATTCACATTTTCAACCACCTGTTCAGAAATGGGGGGTGGAGCAGGGCCAGTGCAAGAGTATTTGGTACCCTAGGCAAACCTTTGGTCATGCACCCTCCCTCCCACCAACTTAACTATTGGTGATATCTTGAGCACAGCACTCCCTCCTACTGGCAGGAGATGGCTTCAGCACAGCACTTCCTTCTTTAGTGGTACTGGCTATAGCACAGCTTACTTCTGGGCCTTGCACTGGCTGGATTTTTCCATCCCCAAAATTATGCCACTCTAGGTGACTGCCTAGTTTGCCTAATGGAAGCACTGACCTTAGGCTGGGTTTTGTGTGTTTCAGATCTTTGGGTGGGGAGGTGTTTATGGAGGGGAGGTCTTGGACAGAGCTTTGATGCATTAGTAGTTAACTACAGCTGACATCATACTTCAGGAAACGAAACTTAACTGGACTTATTCTCTGCAAATAATAACAAGAGGCTTCTGTCCATAGTAACCAGGCACGTACATACATGCATAAATTTAATGATTGGTCATAAGGTAAGAGGCGGGCAAATGCAGGCACCTGTTGATTGGCTGAAGGCAACCCTTAAATTGCTGAGCACGCACATTAATTCATTGTGCAGGTTTGAGAGTACAACCCTTGCTTTGTATATCTTGCTGCTCCAAAGAAACCACGCATTTCTTTTATTAAAACTTCTCACTGATTAGATTAATCAAGCTGGTCTCTACTAGTCTTATTTAGTCCGAGGTTTTACAACTTACATTTCATGAGCTAAGGCAGGCAGACTTAGGGCCAGATTTTATAACATGCGCACGGGCATAGATTTGTTCGCGCAACCCGGTGCGAACAAATCTACGCCCGATTTTATAACATCCGCGCGCAGCCGCGGGCATCTTATAAAATCCAGGGTCGGCGCACGCAAGGGGGTGCACAATTGTGTAACTTGTGCACACTGAGCTGAGCAGCCTTCCTCCGTTCCATCCGAGGCCGCTCCGATTTCGGAGCGGCCTCGGAGGGAACTTTCCTTCTGCCCCCCCCCGTACCTTCCCCTCCCTTCCCCTATCTAATCCACCCCCCAATCCTAACTAACCCCCCTGACCTTTGTTGGAGAAGTTACGCCTGCACGCCGGCTCTCCATCCCCTTGCTCGGTGGCTGTTCCAGAGGCCTCGGTCCCGCCACCGGTACGCCCCCAGGCCAGTTCCCCGCCCCTGGAATGCCCATTTTTTCAAGCCTTGGGCTTTGCGCGCGCTGCCGAGCCTATGCAAGATAGGCTCAGCGCGTGCAGGGGGAGGCAGGGGGAGGTTTTCGGGAGTTGCGCGCATATCTTCCTCGCTCAACCCTTTGAAAATCTACCCCTTAGGAGCAATGAGAGGAGAGGACAAGTGTAAGGTGATGCATATAGGGAAAAATAACCCATGCTATAGTTACACAATGGGCCTTATTTACCAAGGCTATCGCAGGCTTGCGCTGTTAGCACAAGCCTGCGATAGCCTGCGAAGGTAGACCATGCCTGCGCTACCTAAATCGGGGCGGAGTCGGCCCCAGAAGAGGAGGAGTCAGGGCGTCACCGTGGCCGACTCCGCGAAGATGACACCATCAGCGAAAAGGTAAGGGCCTTTTTGTGTCCTATTTCACACCCAATAACTATACCTTCTATGGTGGCGCTATTGGGTGCGAAACTGGCAGCGATTGCACCGCAGCGGTGCGATCACTGCTAGCTAGCGCAGGACCCCCCCCCCCCCCCCCCCGGGTCGACCACCCGCCCCCCATTAGCGCAATTTTCTAAAGTATCACAGGCCTGCGATACTTAAAAAATGAGGCCCAATGTTAGGTTACATATTAGGTGCTGCTACCCAAGAAAGAGATCTAGGCATCATAGTGGATAACACATTGAAATCGTCGGTTCAGTGTGCTGTGGCAGTCAAAAAACCAAACAGAATGTTGGGAATTATTAGAAAGGGAATGGTGAATAAAACGGAAAGTGTCATAATGCCTCTGTATCGCTCCATGGTGAGACCGTACCTTGAATACTGTATACAATTCTGGTTGCTGCATCTCAAAAAAGATATAATTGCGATGGAGAAGGTACAGAGAAGAGCAACCAAAATGATAAAGGGAATGGAACAGCTCCCCTATAAGGAAAGACTAAAGAGGTTAGGACTTTTCAGCTTGGAGAAGAGACGGTTGAGGGGGGATATGATAAAGGTGTTTAAAATCATGAGAGGTCTAGAATGGGTAGATGTGAATTGGTTTTTTACTCTTTCGGATAATAGAAAGACTAGGGGGCATGCCAGCATGTGGCACATTTAAAACTAATCGGAGAAAGTTCTTTTTCACTCAACGCACAATTAAACTCTGGAATTTGTTGCCAGAAGATGTGGTTAGTGCAGTTAGTATAGCTGTGTTTAAAAAAAGGATTGGATAAGTTCTTGGAGGAGAATTCCATTACCTGCTATTAATTAAGTTGACCTAAATAATAACCACCGCTATTACTAGCAACGGTAACATGGAATAGACTTAGTTTTGGGGTACTTGCCAGGTTGTTATGGCCTGGATTGGCCACTGTTGGAAACAGGATGCTGGGCTTGATGGACCCTTGGTCTGACCCAGTATGGCATGTTCTTATGTTCTTAATAATACATTAATGACTAGATCATACCATTTAAATGTTTAGCATGTGAGGGCAAGCTATGTTTAAACATACCCCCATGTGCTCATTAGTGCTGGTTTTGCCCCAGGTTAGGGGATAAATGGCATCCAATTTAGCCTGCATGCTAAGCATTCCAGACTGGCACTACATATACCCCTTGGTCGGCTCTATCAGGAGTATCCCTTTTTGGATTACAATCTTCCAAAAGCTAAAACCTATGGCTCATGGTGGGGTTCTACATTTTGTTGCTGTTGTCGTTAATTGTAGCCATCTCCAGTGTGTATATACAACATTTCCTTCCACAGATATTTCACTGTATGCCTCCTGCACACAGGATGAGTTTTACACAGAATGAAAATCTGGACTGCATTAACATTTCTCTGGCAAGTTAATCGCAGTAACTTTTATTTGATGATTTCATTGAACCATACTGGCAATAAAAAGGAAAGGGAGTCCAGCAAAAGAAAGAAACTTTCTGTCTTTACGTATTTTTGCCTCTGGTGTGTCCACAAATCATTTTTTCTCAAATTCATTTAGATAAAAAAAATAACCTTTTTTTTCCACTCAAGAGCATGGCTTGACTTTGGAGACAGACTGCTACAGTAAGCGAAATTTCTCAGATACATCCAAAGTCTTAAATCTAATTTTCCCTTTACCTCTTTTATATTTCAATTGTCTTATAATTGCTGAGTGTATTTACATTTAAACATGAACATTTTGCTTTGCTCATAGCATAAATAATATAGGGGTTGATTCAAGCCCTGGGACTTTGGGTTCCTTGAAAGACGAAATTTACTAGATATTTAGATTTTCCCAAATAGTAATTGTAAGTGTGATGAGCGGTGTGAGTGTGAGCCCTTATTGCTGTGGCATAGTTGACGCAGCCCATAGGCCAACAGCTGGGAAACGCACCCTGATGCAGGTCAGACTAGAGTTTTGCCTATACCAGCCGCATTCCCCGCAGATTGAGCCCTTGGATTCTCGTAGCCGGCAGGACTTGGGTGGGCCTCCAGGGCAGTGGAGTGAGCCTGAGTCCAGGGGCACACCAGGGTCAGGACAGGCGGCAGATTGGAGAGATGAGGAACAGGCCAATGGTCAGGGCAGGCGGCAGGCAAGCATAGACAGAGACAATGCAAGGTCTATGCGATCAGGCCACATAGGAGACCCTGGACGAGAGAGCAGGGCAAGGCAAAGCTGGATGAGGCAGGTCAAGGCAAGTGGATGAGGCTGGACAAGGCAAGTGGAATTGAACTCTGGTCTCCCTGGGGCGTGCAGGAGTCAGAGTCACCATAGACAGTCCGTGAACCTGCTCTGCTCCATCCACAAACAGGCCCACAAAATGTTTTTCACCTGAATCCACACTTTTCGGATCCCTCACTCAGCTCAGGGCAAGGCATAAGTCTAAGGTGAGTGGGCAGAAGCTAGGTAGCTCCCATTAATTTCTATGGAGGAAAATCTGTGATAATTATTTTCTTTTCTTCTCATGGAAAATCAGGAGAGCTGTGCCCTGCCTCCTGATGTCTTTTTTACTCTTTCATAATTCCATTGGCATTTATTTATTTCGAACACGTCTTACCCTTTGTCAGTGTCCTTTTAAAGAGACACCACTGGATTCTTCACAGAAGACCATCAGTGTCATCTCTAGACAGAAATATTTGGGGGAGAGGGCCACATTTCCACACATCATGCTAATCCTCATAGCATGGCCCCTGCCTTTAAACTGAAGATGAAAAACACTACAAAAAAAAAATCCGAAGGACCTTCTATGCAATATTTGATAGCATCTGTTAGGAAACCAGAACAAGCTGGATTGCTACAGATCTCTGCACAGAAACTACACCCTAGTATCAAACTACACCCTAGTATCAAACAAGCAAAATGTAAACAGATCCTCACCAAATAGAGAATAAGGGACCACTGCTGGAAATAGAAATTTACAGACACATATTGAACTAGAAACCCCTTGGAATTTTGGAGTTCTGGTCACTCTGAGACTCCTGAGGATTAACGGGGGTGAGAGAGGAGCTACATATAAACCTTCTCTTTTCCACACCCCGAAACCTCACCTACCGTCCCCCTTTAGGTTTGAAGCCAGTGCTTTTACCCTCCTGGCCCCAGCATTTTCCCCTTCCCCACAGAAAGGACCACAGAATTCTCCCCCTTCCCACCTACCCAGCTCAGAACATCATTCTCCTTTTTCCCACCTCCATCCCCAGGAAAACCCCCCCAGGATCCTATCTTTCCCCAGGATAGACCCCCGCATGCTCCTTCTTCCCACTCTCTCTCCAGGATGAACCTCAGGATTCTTTCCCTTCTGAGAACGAGTCCCAATATTCTCCTCCTCAGAATGGACCCCAGCATTCTCCTTCATGGTAATGTAGCCCCTGCTCCTATTTTGCCCTTTTTCCAGCATTCTTAGGGGTCCTCCCCTTGTTCTTACCTCACCTTTTTGTGAGATGTATCTTAGGGATATCATTTTTTCCTCAAGCATGTGCATAAGGTATTTCTGCTTCCAAGGTGGCTTGATCAAGAATGGAGTTGGTGCAATCTTTCTGCATCCCTGGCAGACTGATCTAGATGTGTGTGTGTGGGGGGGGGGGGGGGGGGCGGTGGTCTGTTTTTCTGCTACAGAGGATTGATCAGTGGTGGAAAGGAGTGGGTTTTGAAAGGAGTCTTAAGGAATTTGATTTTTGAAGAAAAGAGTTTTGCTATTTAGACCCTGTGATCCAGATCCTGAAGGACAGGCAAACCCCTGGTCTTGGACGACTGAGTTTACGATTTTTACCTTTGTGCTCAGTTAACAGTAAAGGAAGAGGAGTTTTGGGGATAAGCTTGAAGAGATGTTTTGAAATGTTTTTGAGACCAATTTTGCAGTAAATCCAGTCTCACCTTGCTGTGGACATTGGAGGTTGGCTGTTTTAATCCACAGCCAGTGAAGAGTGGGTAAAGCTGCTGATTTTTGGAAAGGACCATTGGAACATGTTTTTGAGACATTTATTTTTGGAAGATCTGGCATCTCTCAGCGCCTCCTCCCAGACCAAGATTCCCTGTTGCTGAAGCTTAAAGTGGACCAGGCCAGATCATAAGAACATAAGAACATGCCATACTGGGTCAGACCAAGGGTCCATCAAGCCCAGCATCCTGTTTCCAACAGTGGCCCATCCAGGCCATAAGAACCTGGCAAGTACCCAAAAACTAAGTCTATTCCATGTTACCGTCGCTAGTAATAGCAGTGGCTATTTTCTAAGTCAACTTAATTAATAGCAGGTAATGGACTTCTCCTCCAAGAACTTATCCAGTCCTTTTTTTAAACACAGCTATACTAACTGCACTAACCACATCCTCTGGCAACAAATTCCAGAGTTTAATTGTGCATTGAGTAAAGAAGAACTTTCTCCGATTAGTTTTAAATGTGCCACATGCTAACTTCATGGAGTGCCCCCTAGTCTTTCTATTATCCGAAAGAGTAAATAACCGATTCACATCTACCCGTTCTAGACCTCTCATGATTTATACCCCTCTATCATATCCCCCCTCAGCCGTCTCTTCTCCAAGCTGAAAAGTCCTAACCTCTTTAGTCTTTCCTCATAGGGGAGCTCTGGATCCAGTCCTGTATTCTGGAGTTTTCTTGTGTATACTCCTTCACAGATGGCAGATAAAGACCGCAGCGCCTAGGGTCCGACCATCTGTTTAAAGGGCCTGCAGTCGCGGGAGAGTACAGTCACCGGGGCGACTCATCTACTATTGTCATATTTGATTTGGGGGCGTCGGGTTGGTGGCCTCAGGGCAGCGCATGGCATCGGTGAGGGTCACGTGGTCGGTGCGGGCCCTTCGGAGGTAGGGACGAGGTTGTTAGAGCCTTACCCTGATGGGCTGCTGCGCCGGCTGCGCGGCTCTCCCTCCCAGCTCCCTGTCCTGGTCCTCGTCGAGGCTTCCGATGGCCTGTGCTGCAGGTAAGAGGTCGCGCCTAGGGTCCGACCGTCTGTTTAAAGGGCCTGCAGTCGCGGGAGAGTACAGTCACCGAGGAGACTCGTCCGCTATTGGCTGATTCAATTTGGGAGCGTCGGGTTGGTGGCCTTAGGGCAGCGCACGGTGTCGGTGACGGTCACGTGGTCGGCGCGGGCCCTTCGGAGGTAGGGGCGAGGTAGGATTAAATGGTCAGTTAAACAGTGGAGTGCCTTGGGGATCTGTCCTTGGACCAGTGCTTTTTAATATATTTATAAATGGTTTGGAAAGGGGTACGATGAGTGATATGATCAAATTTGCAGGTGACACAAAATTATTCAAAGTAGTTAAATCACAAGGGAATTGTGATAAATTGCAGGAAGACTTTGTGAGATTGGAAGATTGGGTATCCAAATGGCACATGAAATGTATTTTGGACAAGGCAAGGTGATGTATATAGGGAAAAATAACCCATGATGTATTTTTTCTGGGTGAGTTACCACCCAGAAAAAAGATCTAGGCATCATAGTGGACAACAATACATTGAAATTGTCGTCTCAGTGTGCTGCGGCGATCAAAAAAGCAAAACAGAATGTTAGGAATTATTAGGAAGTGAATGGTGAATAAAACAGAAAATATCATAATGCCTCTGTGTCGCTCTGTGATGATGAGACCACTCTTTGAACACTGTGTGCAATTCTGGTCACCACATCTCAAAAAAGAGATAGTTGCGATGTAACTGGGAGGGGGAAAGGGTCAGTTTAGGGATAGGGTAGCAGGGAGGCTCAGTTATGGTTATAAAATAAATCATTTGTCATGCTTTGCTATGTTGGATTGCGGGTGCATGTAAGAGTCACAGTACATCCACAATGCCAATTGTTGTATGTACATTTTTGCAAGCAATAAAACTGTTTAAACCAAAAAAGAGATAGTTACATTGGAGAAGGTACAGAAAAGGGTGACCAAAATGATAAAGGGGATGGAATGGCTCACCTATGAGGAAAGGCGAAAGAGGTCTTCATCAAATGACTTATGAGGAGAGATTGAAGAATCTAAATATGTACACCCTGGAGGAAAGAAGGAGCAGGGGTGATATGATACAGATTTTCAGATACTTGAAAGGTTTTAATGATCCAAAGACAACGACAAACCTTTTCCGTTGCAAAAAAATCAACAGAATCAGGGGTCACGATTTAAAACTCCAGGGAGGAAGACTCAGAACCAATGTCAGGAAGTATTTCTTCACGGAGATGGTGGTGGATGCCTGGAACGCCCTTCTGGAGGAAGTGGTGAAGACCAAAACTGTGAAGGATTTCAAAGGTGCGTGGGATAAATACTGTGGATCAATAGAGTCTAGAGGATGTGAATGAAGAGAAGAGGCATGGGGGTGGCTTGCGGGAATGACAGCTACTACCTGGAGATGTATATCCTTATTTAATATATATGTATCTCAATATTAATCTCACCCTCCTGTGTCTAACAATTTTTTATATATCAATTTTTATTTAGTTTTAATTAAAAAATAATTTGGAATGGAAAAAGGTAAGTTTCATACATATGAATGCATGCCTCCTCGGCCTTGCTTCAATTCTGTGGTGTAATCATAAACTTACCAACCTCCCGATCCCTTTTTGTTTGTGTATCTTCTTTATTTTAGTCAATTTGTTAATAAATAATAAAATTGTTCGCTATATAACGCCAATAGTGGCTTTTTGCTTTTTTGCTTGTTTTTGTGTAAGATGTTTATAATCAAAACGCCATTAATTTGCTATGAATTTATGTCAAAAGGCTGTGCTCAATAACTTTATAATGTAAACCTCTTTAAGGTGAAAAATTTGAAGTTAGAAAATGTCCATAGTAAACGCCATGATAGTAAAATATTGAAAACGTGTGACTTATCTCCCAACACAGCTGTGTTTCGAAAAGATGTCCTTTCTTCCTCAGGGGAGTTTGTATCCGTTTAATGGAAAGCGCTCTCAAGTTCCGCCAGTTCTGCAGACTCTTCTCCTGGCCCGAATTTGAATGTTTCCTGCCTACATATATATTAGTTGGGTCTCACTTTAGCGGAGATTGGGAGATTGGGAGATTGGGAGAATTAATTATTGTAGTATCCTTATTTAATAAACATACACACGGTTAATGCAACTCCAACATTGCTCTATGCTTCAACAACAAGAGGAAATGTGGAAAAAAGGATTTGCATCCACATAAAAGCAGGGGAGTAGCTTGCTTGTTACGGCGGTTACTACCCCAAACCAAAAATGCCTGATACTTCACTTTCAATGCATATCCAGCATAGCTCTCTGCTTCAAAGGCAGGGGGAATGAAGAAAAAATGTTTTATATTCAGACATATACCAACAAGGACTGAATTACATAGTCTGGGTAAACAAATAAGCATGGGTGTAGCTTGCTTGTTACGGCGGTTACTACCCCAAATCAAGTCTGATACTTCACTTAGAATACATATCCAGCGCAGCTCACTGCTTCAACGGCAGGGGGAATGAAAGGAGGATTTATATTCAAACAACCAACAAGGACTGAATTCACAGGCTGGATAAACAAGCGTGGGAGAAGCTGCTTATTACAGCGGTTACTACCCCAAACCAATTAGCTGGATACTTCACTCAGATGCAGCTCCAGCACTGCTATCTACGATGGTGGGGGTGGAAGGGAAATAGAACCAAAAAAGTTATTTAAAGGGACAAGAGTAACAGAAAAGTATGAAAAAAAAGTGTGAAAGCTTGTTGGGCAGACTGGGTGGACCATTTGTTCTTCTTCTGCCATCATTTCTATGTTTCTATGTTTCTATGTTAGGTTAGGGCTGTTTATATTGGTGAAAAGACAGCTGGGGAGGGGGGGATGATAGAGGTCTATAAAATCATGAAAGGACGTGAATGGGTAAATGTGAATCGGTTATTTACTCTTTCAGACAATACAAGGACTAGGGGGCCCTCCATGAAGATAGCAAGTAGCACATTTAAAACAAATTGGAGAACATTCTTTTTCACTCAATTCACAATTAAGCTCTGAAATTCATTGCTAGAGGATGTGGTTAAGGCAGTTAGTGTCGCTGGGATTAAAAAAGGTTGGACAAGATTCTGGAGAAGAAGTCCATAAGTTGCTATTAATTAGGTTGATTTAGGGATTAGCCACTACTATTACCAGCATTAGTAGCATGGGATCTATTAAATGTTTGGGTACTTGCCAGGTGCTTGTAACCTGGATTGGCCACTGTTGGAAAAAGGATTATGGACTTCATGGACCCTCTGTCTGACCCAGTATGGCAACTTCTTATATTCTTAAGTTCTTATAAGGAGAGAAGTATAGAAAGAAATAGGAAAATGAGGAGAGAAGAAGCAATATAGCAAAGGAAATTATAGAGTAAGACACAGAGCAGAGAAGAGAGACAGAGAAAAAGTGAGGAATACATGCTTATGAAAAGAATAAGTGAAAGTGTACTTACTGAGGAAGATAATTTCTGAAAAGTACAATAACCTTATTGATTCTGAAAGAGATGAAAACACAAAGAATTGAAATGGCAATTAAAATAATTATGTTAGGAAAAAATAATTATGTTTACAATGTACTTTTTATCTGACAAATATTCTTAGTCATTGAAATTCATTTCTGAGTCTTGTAATTTCTGAGGAAAACAAAGGTCTTGTTAACCTAAAGTTGCATAAACGTTTGAAAGCTCATTTAACTAAGAAGTTGAATGCTGGTGCAAAGTTTGAGTTGGTAATAACAATCTGTCTCATTGGAAACTACTTTTATTGAAACCCTACCTAATTTCATTGCACATCTCAGTAAATGAAATCTGATTCTTTCCTGAAATGGTGTTTATTTATTATCTCATTGTAAATATGTCTCGGTAACATTTAGTTGAACTTCTTACTGTGATAAATTATTGGAAACCCCAGAGATTTTCGGCCATTACCGTGACAACTGATGTCAGAAGAATGCGCCCCGGGGTGGTTTACAACATTAATGTGACCCGGTAAAAAACATTGTAAAGAAGAAGTTACCAGTTAGTCTTGAGTGTGGTATATTCGACAAGTGTTGTTTTTCTTGGACCCCTCTTCCCTTTGTATTACTATCCTAGTGCTCTGTCCCCATTGTAATCTCTACTTTATTCTTTTTCCTCTATCATCTGTTCACTGGCCCCCATTTCCCCTTCCACCTTCCACTCTTCCTCCCAAATCTCACCTCCTTTCTTACCACATCAACCCCCTCAGGTTCCTCGCCTTCCTCCATTTCCTTCAGTTTCCTACCTCCCCCTTCTTCAGGTTTCCCCTCTTCCCTTCTCCTAGTTTCTCCTCCCTCATCCTCCTCTCCCTTTCCTTCTTTTAGGTTTCTCCCTTTTCTCCCTGTATCTTTTATGTACTTTCTTGTGGCAGAAAGAGCAGGAGCAAGAGGCCCAACAGCACAGGGACACTGTTGGGGTGCACCAGGTCCTTTTGTGTCTGGGGCTACTGGATGGTTTTCCTGGCCTGGGTGTGAGACAAATCGAGGTTACAGAAGGACTTTTTTTTGCTGTAACAACATAGATAGCATAGACACTTGCAAGTGGAGATAACCAGAGGCCTCTGAGGTTTACCGCTTAGTACGGGGTTTATATAGAAAAACAGTAAAATGGTGGAACATGAAGATCACATGGTTTACAGGCGTACATGCCTAGCAAAGCGATATAGGCAGAATTGTGGATTATCTGCCTGGCCGCAGGGTCAAAGGTCAGCTCTGTTTCCAGAGAAGAGCAGAGGCCACGTTGCGGCCCCAAGCCGCAGGTGCAGGAAGGTCACCAGCCCACAGACTAAGTGAAGGGTTCGTCTATGACATCATGCGTGCCTCTTCACCTCTGACCACCTCGGCGCCTTGAACTGCACTGGATTTTACCAGGCCCCCACTCCTGCAAGCCTGGCTGTTTCTGAGAATATATCATATTTATATTTTCCTAATTTTGAAGCTATAGAGGTCAGCTTCAAATGTCAGCTGACTCTTCTCTTATTAGCTGCTAGAGGTACTGCCTATTTCTGAGACACAATGTACAGCCATAAGCATTTATTATATTTTATGGCCTATTTTTCTTGACTACTAGATTTAACCCTTCGCAGGGTTCCACATTGTATTCCTAAGCCAGAAGGAAAATACAGCCAGAGGTCAACTGACCTTTGATTTTATTTAACAATACTGTGAGCAGACAGTCCTAGACCCTGCCGCTGTTCCTCTTTTCCTCATCAACTACCTTTGCACATAGGAAACACAAGATGGTGGGGGAGGAGCAGCCATGGGGACTAGGAGCAGGTGCTCACCATGTCCTGTGCTTCTGAATTTCAATCTCACTGCCCCATACCCAACTCGGTAGGACATAGCCTAGAGCAGACATAGATCCAGACCTGGCCATGCTGAGATCAGGGCCTGGCCTGAGCTCTGTATCCGGACATGGTCAGGATCAGTTGCAGTCACTCTGGGGCAACCGGAATGGTAACCAGATTCTTAGAGAGAGCTGGTGCACTGGAGCTGTCCTGACAGCTGATGCTGGATTCACTGGTGCAAAAGCAGGTACTGGAGCAGTATCGACAGCTGGTGCTGACTTTACCAGTGTAAGAGCAGGCACTGGAGCTGTAGAAACACCTGGAACTGGAATCATGGATGCAGGAACTGGAGTTTCAGCTGTATGGACAGCAAGTGCTGACTTCATTGGTGCAGAGACAAGCACTGGAACTCTGGAGACAGTTGGTGCCTACTTCACTGGTGCAAGCACTGTAGAAGCAGCTGATATGGAGCTGAATGGTGCCAAAGCAAGTACTGGAGATGTAGAGACAAGCTGGCACTGACTTCACCAGTGCAAGGGCTGGAGCTGTTGGGACAGTCTGGCATGGAATATTTGAATTTGTTGGCACGGACTGAAAAGGAGTCAACACAGAAGTGGCTGGCATGGCCTGGAGCAGAATCATCAAAGCAACTGGAGCATCGGGAACAGGTTTCACCTGAAGCTGTGAAGATGTCTGGCACTGAACTAGCTGGAACTGGAGTGGCCTGGACAAGCTGCAAGGCAGGAACATTGGAACTAGATGGGAAGCCAGCCTGGCTTGGGCAGCTGATGCTGGAGTCCTTGGCGCTGTGGGCACAGCTGGGAGTGGAGTCACCAGTGCATGGACTGAGGCTGCTCGGGCTGCCTGAAATGCAGTCTTTGGGCATATTGATGTAGCCTGGAATGGAGTCTCTGCAATTGCTGAAGCGGTTTCCAGCCTGGAATGGAGCCACAGAAGCCTGTTGCTGTGGACAGAGAGCACATTCTACAAAACTAGCCACCAGCATGGAGTTATGCATGACTATAGCCATATGTTCCTTGTCTCTCCATAGCTAATGATCATAACCCAGAGGCCTAGTTGAAGAGTCACTTCATTGCTGGGTTCCATACAGATCTTTCTCTTGTACAGAGCCATGGGCATCGGAAATGAACCTACCATATAATTCTTTCTCAAACAGTTCATCTTGAAATGGCATATATCATTCACAAAAAAATTAAATGGGCGGGACTACATTTCTCTGAAAGGTAGGAGACTGGAATAGGAAATATTAGAATGCTTGTCATAAAGTCTCTTGAATTTTCAGGACTGCTCCATCTGAACTTTGCCTCAGGTTTGGATCGGTCCAAAGTGCCAGGGTTATCAGTGCTTGGCAAGTGGAGAACGACCTGGAGGTAAGGTGAGTACCATGGAGAGACAAAAGTCGAGGCACAATGGTGGAGCCCAGTGTCTGGACAGGAGCCAGGAGCACTGGAACAGGATTACTAGACAGGAGCAATAGGAACAGGGGTCAGGATCTGCAGTCTTATGGATAGCGCTTCTGCAGGGCGGATGCCGAGAAGATTTGTTGGACCAGCACTGTGTACCTTTTGAACAATGTTTTATGTGAATATCAATTTGAGTCCAGTCGGACTACTGCAGAGGTGTGGCCCTAGCTCTCCAGAGTATAAAAATGCTAGGACTCCCTGGAGAGCCAGCAGCCTCTGCAGCAGGTTTCCTGGCTGAAAATACCAGGGCCATGGGTTTGAACGCTGTCAACCCCGACAATTTATGGAGCTTTGGCACAATAAAATAACATTAATATTATCAACATTTATCAAACTTGTCAGTAGAGCATCAAGATCCTTGTCACTAATATGCACTTGCATCATTAAGCAATATATTTCACCAACATTACAATCTCTGACAGTCATCATGCCATGCAGTAGTGATATCTAATGACTGGCTCAGGAAGGCACATGTGCTTAGTTTCTTGAGGATGCAGCAATCTGTGCCTGTAAATCAGAGGACGATCTGAATGAGCTGGAAGTTCAAAAGGATCAAGAGGCACAATTTTATATATTTCACATTGATCTGACATGTATATCTTTTCCATCCCAAAAATGAAGAATAAATTGCACATCTTAGCACCCCCCACAAGCTCATTCAGATCCATTGCTTTTCCAGGTCCTGCTGAATGGTGGTGCTAGTGCTTTAATTTTGAACCAAATTGTTTTCCCTATTTTTACACTATCAGACTCCAGGATAGTGCCAGAAAAAAGGTTTCTTTTTTTTTTCCCCTCAAATCCTACTCAGATGTGCAAGCGTACAGTGCATGAACAGATACCAATCAAAGGCTAGTGATTTTAATGTCCTAATCTGCATGCGATTTAAAACGAGAAGTCTGAGCCGTTGTCAAGTCCTATAAAAGTAGGTATTGTAAATGCTTCTTTTTTTTTTTTTCCTTGATCGTGGCTGTTTAGTTCAAGCAAGTTATTGATGTGTAGTAGCACAACTCGACTCACCTGTGCAATTTTTCGCATCTTATCAAATGTTTTCGGCAACTGTATTGTAATTGAAGGGCACGTGTGATCTGTAGGGGTAGGCAATGTGCTTGATAAGTGTGCATCTTTTCCATTCAAAGTTTGGTTTTTTTTTTTCTTTACAAGATTGCTTGTGTGAGGCACAGTTAGGATTCTGAGCCTGGTGCCACGGTGAACCTACAGTAAATTCAATGCTGGGCTGTTGACTGAACGGTGGAAACCTTTTACAATTATGACAGCGTGTTCGCCATAGGACTATAGGAGACAGTGTTCGCCACAACAACAAAAAATGACACAGTTACATTGGTATGATGTAGTAGTTTTAATTATTATTTTCCCTCCAGTGATTATAACAGTTTTGATTGCATTATGTTGGTTTAAACAAATATAAAGGTGTACTTTCTTTCCTACGGATTTTAACTAGCATATTAATTTCAGCATTGAGGTATTAGTTTTGAATCAACATGTACTCTATTAGCAGACGTAAACATACGGCTGATTGCCTTTTGTTGGCTGTTTTATTTTTATTATAATAGTTGGAGGCTGTTTGTTTATGCAAATACACCACTTATGCAAGTATAACTCATTCATATAATTAGACTGGAGGTTAGAGAACGCTTATTGCTGAATCACCTGCTCCTGAAGCATAGTTTTCTTGCTATATTAACACATTTCACATTAGCAAGTATCAAGAAAACGTGCTTTTGATTTTTTTGCTGATAAGGCATCCTTAGCTGGATACCATCCCAGCTGGTTGCAGAAAGTATGCTAGACCATGACATATGGCATGAGGAAAATCGTGGTTTGGTCATGCTTAGAAAAACATGTTAGAGCAATGTAAGATAAATTTGATTTGAACAAAAGACTGAGACATACAATATTGGGGAGGAGGGAATGATTCCCCAGTAAGGTGGAGTTTAGAAAAGCTGGTCTGATTATTGAGTAGTTTTCTTAGCTAAAGATAGCTATGCGAAAATTCAAGTACACCGTCTGACATGTTTGTGGCATTTTTATGGGCAGAGCATTTTTCTGACTTGTCTGTTATACAATGTATCCCCAAATACTTTAAATCTGCCACCGAAGAGCCTCAGCTCAGTAGTATGATAACATTTGAAAACAAAATGTCAGGAATGGGTGTCGGGATATAGAACCTTTCGTGTCCGAGTCAAAGATTCGTATCTATCTCAGATCCTCAGCATAGGAGGAGGTTGCCTGCTTAATTTGGAGCATGATGTAGCCCCCTCTACTAGTTTCAAGCTGAGAAGTCCAAGGGTCAGTCCCGAGGGTAAGTCCTTGTATAGTCCGACAGCCCCAGGGCACAGGGACAGTATCAGGGATGTAATTCTTCTAAGCACGAAAGAAGAGCGGCGGGATCCGGGGGTGATTGATTCTGGTGAGGTAAGGCCTAGCTCACCGGGCAAAGAAGCAAACCAAGAAAAAAAAAAGGTGTTTCTTCTCCTACAAGCCTGTAGGTATTCTCCTGCCTGCCCTTAGCAGGCAGGAGAATACCAGTGCAATCGTCATACAAGGGATGCTGTGGAATTACTTGCCAGAGGATATGGTGAAAGCTATTAGTGTAGCTGCGTTTAAAAAAGGTTTGGACAAGTTCCTGGAGGAAAAGTCCATTAACAATTATTAAAGTAGAGCATACTAGATCAAGATCTGCATGCAATTCTGGAGGTTTGGCTACCAGTAACTTTGGGGCTAACGGAAAAGATTGGGGTCCCATCAATCGAACGAGCACATCAATCAGGAGTGAAAAATGCAGGTCAAAAATGGCCTAGACCCGTGATCACTAAGTCCCTTAATTACCACCATAAAGACAAAATACTGCGGCAATAAAGAAGCCTGAAGCAACTGGATTATGAAAGGCATGACATGCTCTTGTTCGCACACTATTCTGCACCAATCTCTGCACACCGTAAGCCCTTTGCCCCAATATGCGATACCTTATTTTATGCTGATAGAGCATAAAATAAGATTCACCTTGCAATTTTCAGCCCGATAAAAAGTGACATCGGATTCAAGAGACACATTTAGATATGTGATAGTTGAAGATATTTTGTTTGAGAAGCAAATTGAATTTTGCAATGTATACGCTCCAAACAACTATGAGCACGCTTTCTTTGTGCAACTTTCTAGATTACTGTTGCCCTACACTAATATTCCAATAGTGATTGGGGGAGATTTTAACTATGTATACAATAAACAACTAGATCGCTCTTCTACTTCGTCGGACCCTGCAATATCCCAGGGGAAAGGGCTTGAATAATTGTGCCGAAATCTAGATTTAGTGGATTCTTGGAGAATCCTGCACCCCTTAGAGAGGGCACATAATTCACAGATGAGTATAGACTATACTTTAGTCAGTCAAGACAGTTTTCCTGAGGTGTAGGACTCTAAAATAGACCCCTTATCATATCTGATCATACTCTAGTGTCGATGGACCTTGAGGGGTTTCATCCTATTAACAGTGCTTGTATATGGCGCTTTCCCAAAATGTTATATAATGACTTATGATTCCGTGAATACCCGATAAAGAAAATGGGATGATTTTGTCACTCATAATGCCATACACCAGGAGTCATTAGTACTGTTCTGGGAAATGGCCAAGATGGTATTGAGGATGGAGGGGGGACATATTAGCTTTTAATGTGGCAAAGAAGAAAAGTTGTGCGGAAGCCAAACTGAATTTAGAAAAACACCTGCGGATAGACAAACACAGATATGAGCAACATTCTTGTGAGGAAAACTGAGTGTGTTTCTGGGTTACATATGCTGCACTGAATCCATTATTGCACCAGTTGGCAAAAAAGGGAATAATGTACTACAGATGTAAATTTTACCAGTTTGGTAATAAGGTGGGTAGATCATTGGCTAACGAGAAATTAGATAGGAGCAAATTTATAACAGTTTTAAGAGATAACTCTTGCAACTTGGTGAACTCGGGGACAGTCATTAGTACACTCTTCAGTGAATATTATCAGACCTTGTATACAGCCAATTTGGAAGACAAACATGAGATAAATAGATACTTGTGTTCCATCAAACTCCCCCAAATCACTGAAAAGCAATTAGCAAAACTCAATCAATCACTACAACTACAAGAGATCATTCATAATATTAACGAAGCTAAATTATTGAAAGCCCCAGGTCCAAATGGTTTCTTGGCAGAATTTTATAAATTACAAATATATAAGAAATACACATTCCCAAAGATGGCATATTCCAATCGATGAAAGTCAAAATAATTTTTTCTTTTTACCTTTGTTGTCTGAGCTTATTTTTCTAATCAGTTGGTCCCAGTCTCTTTTTTCCTCTTGTCTTTTCCTAATTCCTTTTTCAGGGGCTCTTATTATTTCTATTTCTTCTCTCTCTTCCTGCTCTTTCCTTCCTCTCTGATACACACACACAGGCTCTGTCTCATACACACATGCTTTCTCTCACACAGGCTCTGATTCTCCCATGCTCTGTCTCACACACACACAGGCTCCCACTTCTACACATTCTCTTTTAACCAGGTTCCCACTTGCACACACAGGTTCCCACTCTCACATGAAGGTTTTTACTCCCACACACATGCACAGGCTCTAACTCTTACATGCTCACTCCCACATACAGGCTTCTACTGCCACATGCTCTCTTTCATACCAACTGTCTCTCACAGCTACATGCTTTCTTTCATACATACACACACAGGCTCTCTATTCCCATGCTTTGTCTCTCATATGTACACACATAGGCTTCTCACTCCCATGCTCCCTCTCATACATACACAGGCAGGCCTTTTAATCCCATGCTCTCTTTCATACATATATATACAGGCTTCTCTCTCCCAAAACCTCCCTTACACAACACACACATACAGGCTTCTCATTCCCATGCTCTCTTTCATACACACATACCCAGGCTTCTCACTCTCATGCTCTCTCTCATATACATACAGACAGGCTTCTCACTCGCATGCTCTCTTTCATACACATACTCATACACACACACACACACACACATAAATCCCCCCCCCACATACACACACACATAAATCCCCCCCCCCCCCCACATACACACACACTGGCTTCTCACATCGATGCTCTCTCTCTTACATCACATACACCGGTTTCTCACTCCCATGCTCTTTCACAAACACGCACACACACATGCTTCTCCTACATACATAAAGAGGCTTCTTACTCTCATGCTTTCTCTCAGACACACATATACACACACACACACACACAGGCGTCTCACTCCCATGTGATCTCTCATGCATATTCAGACAGGCTTCTCACTCCCATGTTTTTATACATTCTTAGACAAGCTTCTCACTACTATGTACTCTTTCATACACACACACATACACACACAAATCCCCCCCACACACATACACACACACACACAGGCTTCTCACTCCCATGCTGTCTCTCATACATACATACATACATACATACAGAGGCTTCTCACTCTCATGCTCTCTCTCTCTCTCTCACACACACACACACACACACACACACATACACACACACACATGCTTCTCATTCCCATTCTGTCTCTTTCTATCTCTATATACACACAACTCTATCAGGGCCTCTCCCTCTCTGCCAGGCCTCCTAGCTGCAAGGCCTCTTCTGTGGTCATGTGTGTTGAGCTCTGTGACGGCTCTAAGATGATCAGGTCTCTCTTCCTGGGCTCCTTGGGATGAGCTCTGCAATGGCCCTGTGATGGTCAGACCTCTCTTTTCGGGCCTCACAAGATGAGCTCCGCAATAGCCCTGTAAAGGTCAGGTCAGGCCTCGTGCTATGCGGGATGAGCTCCACAATGGCCCATCCATGGCCCACCCAGGCCTATCCGTGCTTACGCCACTGCTTTTGGGGATTGTCTGTGGTAAAAAATTAATGAAAGAAAAGGTGAATATGGAAGGATTTTCGAAAACCATGTGAGCTCCTGAGGTGACACCCGTAGGTCACTCCCTCAGTTGAGCGTTTTCTGTCCAGTAGCCTGCCTCAAGCATGGACTTGAAAAAAAATTAAGTGGCTCTGCCGGTGCGCAGCAGAAGGACCCCTTACTGGTCACCCTACACAAGGCATCATGTTTTCTTTCCACTCCTGGGTGTGATTTCAGGGTTGATTGTCCTTGAATGGAGTGCCTCTGAACTTAATTTCATTGGAGGGCGCGCTTTTGCAGGATTGTGCCCCTTGGTTGAAAAAAGGGTGCTCTACATAATCTTAGGATTGGTTTGAGACTATCCTTAGACAGGTCTTGCGGCCATTGCGATGCATTTGCAGATTGCATCCTGTTTCTCTCAGGTAGTGCGGACTAGTTGTGTCTTTCTAGAGACAAAGAACAGGGTCCCATGGCAGTTCAGTATAGAACCAGAGGCACCACATTCTTAGCCGATGCAGGCTGTGTCATGGTGCAGACAAATGCAAGACAGGTGGCTACATGTCAGCCGTGGGTATGGTCTCCAGGTCCAGTCTCACAAGGTTACCCATATAGGGTTTTCATTTCTGAGGTATCCTCCAGTATTGGAGCTCCTCGATCTTCATAATGAAGGTCCAAAGACTCACCTTCTGGTTCAGAGGTGGGTCCAGATTAGTTGGACCACTGGATCTTCTACATAAGGGATAGCTATACTCTGGAATTCTTCCAGATGCTTCTATAATCTCTCTGTGCAACTCTCTACTGAACAGAGTGCTGATAGAGACTACCTTAACAAGGCTCTTGGACTTGAAGGCCATCATGCTTGTTCCCAGATTGCCAAAAAGAAAATTGCAGGCCATTATACTCCTTTTTCTATCATTCTTAAGGAAGTTGAGTGTCATTTGTGTTGACTTCTGGAGGAAAACTATACATTAGAAAAATTTCTCACTTCTTCATTTCTGATGGAGGCATGCCTATGAATTTGCCAGGAGCATCAGCTTTTCCTGAGCTTGGACATTCTGAGATGTTATTATTGTTTTTAGGTATTGTCCTTTGGGCTGGTGGTTGCACACATGAACCTTCTACAAGTTCAAGGTGGTAGTACTGGTGTCTCTGCACAAAGGAGGCATGTATCTAGATGATTTACAGTTGCCTCAAATGCTGGACTATTTTGGCGTGCGGCTGGTATGGAACGTCACAGTCGAGAGTTTATTGTTCAGTTCCTGGGGACAATGGCAGTCACTTTGGACACTGTCCCTGATCAGTAGGCATGCTTGTGGCCTCTTCAGCTCACAATGTTCTCCTGGTGGCATCTGCGGTTGCAGGAGTGCATAGTGTGGTTTCACTTTCTCCTGCCAGTGAGGGTCCAGTTGCAATGGTGATTACAGGTGGATCATCTCAGGGAGGGGATTTCCCTAGAGACACCGGGCTGCAAGGTTCTCATATCAGATGTATGAGATGTGAACCTGCTGAGTTATGGGGATCCCTTTCAGGAATTGGAAGTGTGTGTACTCTGACTGGCATGTTTGTGCTTCACCAAGCGGCTGGAAGCTCATCCGGTCACAGTACTATCAGATAATGCATAGACAGTAGACTACATCTTTCATCTAGGTGGAATAGAAGCATTTTCACTCATGTTAGCACATTGGAGTCATCCAATTTCACAAAGGTACCGCGATTCTTCAGTCAGCAGTCTGAGAGTTCAAACATTTTGATGCTCCCATTCAGGTGTGGCTTCGGGGTAGGATATTATAAGCCTTCCCATCAGGAACATAGATAGACAGCATCTTTCACAAGATTGCTAGCCAGACAGCAATCATACTTCTGATATCTACACATTGGCTCTGGAGGCCATGTTTGCTGATCTACAGAGGTTGCCATTGGGCAGTGCTCTCATCCTGTCATTTAGGACAGATCGGGTGCTCCAGGGAGCCTTCCACTCAACGATTCAGATTGATTTTGCCTTATGTTTGGCCCTTGAGAGGGTTCTGTTGCTGAAGTGTGGTGATTTCCATTTTGTTTCAGGCTGCAGAATGTTCTATCTATCTGGTTTATGTTAGAGTCCAAGACCTTCCAGGGCTGGGGTGAGGAGCGGGGTCCTCAGTCTCTCAGGGAGAAATTCCTTTCCTTTTAGAATTTCCTGCCAGAAGGTTGTCTTAGAGGCTTGGTCTTTACTACTCTGAAGGTTCAGGTAGCAACTCTCGCTTGTGACAGAGGGCGAATCTTTGCTGGACCAGAGGTGTCTGGTTCTTGAAGGGAGTTAACTGTTTTTGGCCTCCCATGTGACTTCTGGTGCTATCTCAGAAACTTAATCTAGTCTTGACTTTGGCAAGTCCCACCTTTTGTCTACTGTGTGAATGTTACTTGCAGCTACTTACCTTTGCAGGCAGTTTTTTTCTCATGATAATCTATTTAGCATGTTGTATTTCCGAGCTGCAAGATCTTCTTGCTATAAGCTGGCTTGTGTGTGACTCCGGGGGTGGTACAGTTTAAGGCTGTGCCTTCTTTCTTGCCGACAGTCTTTTCGGGAGTTTCAGTTGAATTGCTCTATTCTCCTTTCCATGCTGGAAGGGGTTAGTGATGAGAGTGGGTCTCGCTTTTTGCGTGCCTTAGATATCAAGTGGCATCGAATGAGATACTTACAGTTTTTTGGCTCTTTTACGTAATTGGATTGATTGTTAATGCTTCATGGTGGAGATAAGAAAAGAAATCCAACAAAGCAGGCAGCTATAGCTCAGATGTCAAGATTGTTTTCTTTAAGTAACTTAAGAGAGTGTTCCGCTAGAGCGCCGGTGGTATCATGTGCATAGAGTTGGTTATTTTTTCCTGCTAAAATTTCCCGGGCAGCAATAGGATATTCCTAGCACACTTTCCCAAGCATTGTTGCTTGGACGTTCGGGCTTCAAAGGGCGCAGACTTCACATGTGCAGTGTTGTCTGCACCATGGGCAACCTCCCACCCTGTGAGAGTAGCTTTGGTACATCCCACTTGTGTGGAATGGCCTGCCTGAGTGCAGAGGAAGGAGAAATTACTACTTACCTGATAATTTCCTTTCCTCTAAGGAAGGCAGGTCAATCCACAACCGCCCTTCTTGCAGATGATGCAGACTGATATTCTGTTCATTTGTTGAAGGACTAGTAAGTGACATAACCAGCCCCTGAGATTAATGCATATTAATGTTTTTGGCAGAGCTCTGAGTAGACCATTCTGCTCTCTATATTTCTGTGTGTCTCTCAAGGTCCCACCTGACAACTTCAAATATACTGTTGAGAGAAACTCACTTCAAACTTTTACTATGGGCCTACGGCTCCCAAGTGTTTGCATTTAGAAGTGCGTTATCAGACTCTATTATATGCTTGAAGTACGGTCAAGGATCTGGGACTTTAGGTCACAGCTTTTGATCTTGTGCATAATACAATTTTGGACAGGGGTACAAAGGCATGTTGCTAAAGTAACCATGGTAACAATAGCATTCGATGCAAAACCTTTCTTATTTGATGATTTGAAAGAATATATCTTTAAATCCAGATATGTTAAATTTTGGGTAAGAAAGGTCCTACTGTTGGCTAAAAAATGTATTTTGCATAATTGGTCGTCTCGAGAAGCACCTGGGATTGGACAGCTTCATAATATAGTACATAGTACGTGTGTGACAGAAAAGTATTTAGAGCAAGTGAACTTGACCAGGAAACAGAGTCTCTTTGCTAATCTGGGACTCGTACTCACAATCTCTATCCTCGTGATCCAGAAGTTTGATCTTAAACAACATGTCCATGCCTATTGATTAAGAATTGCTTATTGAAAGGAAGATGCATTGTCAGCAGATAGACCCTATTGCTATGTTTAGATGGGGTTTTTTTTGGGGGGGGGGAGGAGGGAGGGAATGCTGAAGTGGGAGATAACTATTTGTTGAGGAAAAGTTTTTCTTTTACTTCTTGCTTAAGTCTGGGGGGTGCAGAACAAACCCAGCTTCAGACATTTTGCATTGTAATAAGAATGTTCTTGTTCAATAAAAAAGATTTAAACATAAACAGAGTTCTATTAGTGCATTTCAACCCCATTTCAGACTATTGAAGAGCAGCGTACAAAATATTTTCGCAGAAGGTGTTCAATTGACTTCTCTAGATGGTTCATTTGTTTCTGAAAAAAATATGGGATTCCTTTCAAATGTAACTTCCGATAAAAGAATATAATACTTTCAAATGGGACATTCAAAAATAAAAAATGAACCAGATCCCCTGCAGAGAGACAAACCATAGAAATCTCCCATTCTTTCAGAAGAAGCAGATTGAGCTTCAAGTATACAATTTTATTTATATGGCATGTACCAGTCATTGGTTGTATCCATCTAATTTCCCTGCACCTTGTTCAAGGTTACGTACAGTATCATAGATGTTCCCAGTGGCTATTATAGCAGAAGTTTCTAGTGAAATCCTATGGTGAGTATGAAAATAATTTCTTTAAGGCAGCTGTTTTCTGTTTTAGCCACCCTTCCACCAATGACAGTATCTGCTGATCTAGTCTTGTAAATTTCTCTCTCTACCTGCATATCCTGCAAACTTCTATGTTAGTTTAAAAACTTTCCACGCTATCATTTTATGGGGGAAGAGAAGTTATTAAACTACTTTGCTGACTTGGATTTGAATGCAAATGACACCAGTCTTACAGATGAAAGGAGAGGGTAAACATCTTATGCGGGGTATTATTTTCCATGTTTATACATGTCTAAAAGATATAGATCTTCTGCACGAGAAAACTCAGACAGAATTGCAATTCAAAAAGGACCAATTAAAACAAAACTAAAATAAAAAGCCTTGCCTTGGCAAGAAATATTGCAGCATTCTCATTTCAAGGTCTGTAAAATGAGAGAGATGATATACAGAAATGTTACCTTTGACAGTACCTTTCAGACTGGTGCATGGGCGTACATGTGCGTGCTTGCGTCGGCCTGCACCAAGGGATGTGGCTATTTAATAACTTGCAATGCGGATATGCACGCATGTTATAAAATAGCCTGGCCACAGGCTCACGTACCCCAAATTTTACGTGGGTGTGCGCATGTACGTACCGCGTAGATCGGGGGATTTTAAAAAGGGGCCATGCGCCAACGCTATTCCCAGTTTTACCTGTTCATCCCCAGCTTGCCCAGTTAAGAGAGAGGTTCTCCAACCCCACTAGTTTAATAGTCTTCACTCCCCCCCCCCCCCCCAGTTATCCATGACCCTGGCTTAAACCTTGAAGATCTACAAATTTTTCTTTACTTCTTAACTCACACGTCATCCATATGTCAATGTGGCAGAGGGTCTCGACGTGTGCCAGATCGCATTACTCCCATCCCCTGCTTAGCCCACGCCCCACACTGTGGCATTTATGCATGTATCCGGGCAGCTTTTAAAATACGCCCGGCATGAGCGAACCCGAATAATTTACGCAGCCCCCGACAGAAGTGCGTGCCAGGCTTTTAAAATTCACCTTTCTGTGAGGGTGGAAATGCTGTTTGGCATTGTAGTCCCACCATTACTACTTCAGATCCAGCCTAAAACACTGCACTTGTCTTTCTAATGTAAATACTAATATCGACTGTTCTGACAATTGCTGCGCCAGAATGGACTAAAGGATTACATTAAACTACCTTTGCTCTTCCAGCTTAAAGTTACAATTCCTAAAACCTGGAATCACATGTAGACCACCCCCCATCAGCTCATTTTCTACAGTTATGCAACAAGATCCATCTGGTTTATACCTTATTCTCACACAGTGCACCTGGAGAAGTTCCATTATGTGGTCCCCTTCAAAGGAAAATCTAAAAGTGAGGCTACCAAATGGAGTGGGACATTCCTCTGGGCCAAGTACGCGCCGTGCAGCTTTAAACAAGGCTACCGCATTCACTCCACGGTCAGATGCGCATATTTGCACAGACTGCTGTGTGAGAAAGTGGAACTGCATTCACTGCAAATCTGTTCTCATGCAATAACAAACTTACAAAAAGGGTTGTAGACTGAAAACAAGCCGATATTTTCCCTCATCGCACCGACTGTCCCCACTGTGCAATCAAAGTCCAGCCTCAGCTGGTTCCAGATAAAACGAAGCCTGACTTGATGTTGCTTGTTAAACATTCTTGAATTGATAAGGGCCGCATACATTGACAGAATGGGTGACATTTCTTAGGGGGGAGGCCACTTTCAAACTTCCTGCCTAAGTGTAAAATCCACTGGTACAAGTTCTTAAGACAAAGGATGCACCCACTTTCCATGTGAAAACTGCCAAGAGTACAAAGTGCATGTGGACTTTTGCACTTTTTGATGCTGGTAAAATTTCTCTGGAAAATAACGTGCGCACACACATTATTTTCCGATCCCACTCAAAACATGCCCTTGGGAAATTCTACCCTAAATGAGGCTAAAAATGCATTCATCATTAAACAGCACGCATACTTTTGCTGTTTTTAAGGGAGGGGGTGGCAACTTTCAACCTGGCATTCAGCCTGGGTAAATAACTTTTTACTTGTGTTTATGAATTTGCTAAATGTCCTCCTAATAAATTGTCTCATTTCAAAAGAATTAGGTAGTTCAATTAAGAAAAAAAAAAAGTCTAAGGCGAAGAAAATCTGTGTCTTTAAACAAACAAGCAAAAAAAAAAAAGTAATGCTGCAAAACTTAGAATGATTAGCTGTGACTGAATGCCTGCATCTGAGAAAAAAAAAGTACATACTACCGTATATTCTTTATTCATGCGGAAGCCTGCAAAACATTTTTTAAAATAAAACTTTACCTGCGTTTAATCTAAGCTCTGCCCTTACTGTCTCTCTTCTCCTGTAGGTAAGGGAGAGAATCCTTAGGCCTACATTCGTTTTTCTTACCTGTTGGGCTCGGGGGGAGAATCCTTAGGCCTACATTCGTTTTTCTTACCTGTTGGGCTCAGGAAGAGAATCCTTAGGCCTACATTCGTTTTTCTTACCTGTTGGGCTCGGGGGGAGAATCCTTAGGCCTACATTCGTTTTTCTTACCCGTTGGGCTCGGGGGGAGAATCCTTAGGCCTACATTCGTTTTTCTTACCCGTTGGGCTCGGGGGGAGAATCCTTAGGCCTACATTCATTTTTCTTACCCGTTGGGCTCGGGGGGAGAATCCTTAGGCCTACATTCGTTTTTCTTACCTGTTGGGCTCGGGGGGAGAATCCTTAGGCCTACATTCGTTTTTCTTACCTGTTGGGCTCGGGAAGAGAATCCTTAGGCCTACATTCGTTTTTCTTACCTGTTGGGCTCGGGGAGAGAATCCTTAGGCCTACATTCATTTTTCTTACCTGTTGGGCTTGGGGAGAGAATCCTTAGGCCTACATTTGTTTTTCTTACCTGTTGGGCTCGGGGGGAGAATCTTTAGGCCTACATTTGTTTTTCTTACCTGTTGGGCTCGGGGAGAGAATCCTTAAGCCTACATTCGTTTTTCTTACCTGTTGGGCTCGGGGAGAGAATCCTTAGGCCTACATTCGTTTTTCTTACCTGTTGGGCTCGGGGAGAGAATCCTTAGGCCTAAACGGACTCATATCTCCTCCTGGAGCCTGGGGAATTTGCCCCTCAGCCCAATGCTCACTGCTTCTCTCCTCCTGGCATGTGGAAAGGGGTCCTTGCCCCTGAACGTGGGCTTTCTTCTCCTGTGGCCCAGGAAGGGGGATTGCTGGGCAAGCATTCACTGTTGCTCTCCTCCAGGGACCGAGAAGGAGATTTCAGGACCAGTGCTGAGCATATGACAAAGAGAGCCTGATTGCCCCTGCAGACCAGCAGCATTGCTACGGTGTAGTAACTCCCCCACCTCCCCCCCAAAATTAGCTTGACTCTCCCCTTTGCCACCCTAGTTTAATTTGCCCCCCCCCCCCCCCCCCCCGGAGATACCTGTCCACGCATGCTGAGTGACAGAGCAGGGTTAGCCCTATCTGTGGGATATTCAGACCGTTACAGTGACTGCGACAGCAAAAAAACCCAAAAACCCCACAAAGAAAACAAGCATAAAGCCTCAGCCCAAAGCTGCTTACCGCAGTTCTATGGCAGCTTGACCCCCGCCTCCTGCATGGGTTCTCTGTTACTGGGCAACCCACACAGGGTCGTGGCCACTCCAAGGCCTTGAGCTGCCTGCCATGGGCTTGAAGGAGCCGAGGAAAAGCCTCAGGTGCAGGGGGGCCTGACAGAGCCCACCCTGCTAGCTGAGGAAGAAGAGGCTGAGGTGGAAACAAGGCCACGATGGCCAAAGACAGTTTAGGCTAGCACCAGTAAGTTTTTCAGAGCCGTGGATTTATTTCGCTAATTTCATCCATTGCGAGACTAGCGTTATCAGACAGTTTCCGGGTTTTGGAAATGTTCGCCAGTATCTGACTGGCTTGGACTGCCTTCTGTCCTGGTGAGGGAAGGGGAGGTGAAAGGCTAGATAAATGCTGGGGAAAAGGGTGAATGATTGCTGGGGGTGGGAGAGGGAAATAGTGCATACATGTGTGTGTAAGAGAGAGGAGCTGGGAAAGTCATGGGAGATGGGGAGGGAGAGGAGGTAGGAAGAGGCCATGGGGAATTAAGTAGAAAGCTAGGAAGCAGGTCGAGTCTGCTGCGCTCCATCTAAAGATATTTGGAGGTGAAAACATCGCCCCTCCAATATAGAGGGATCCCATTCCCCCTCAACTCACATAGGGCACCACTGGGTTTAAGGTCGGCCCTGAAAAGAAAGAAGCAGCAGCCAGTAGACTGCAGAATTGGTCTGTGTGGGCCGGAAATGCAGAGACATTGGTTGGTGTGACCAAAAGATGAACCTTCCCAAGGTCAGGCACGGAAATGGGAGCATTAAAGGCTGGAGTTGTACCTGCTGCAGGAAAGGAGAGAGTGTGTGGGTCCATCCTAGGGAGAGGCTGCTAGAGAGAGAATGAGTCTTTCCTGAGGGGATGGGAAGAGCGTTTGGGTCTGTCCTGGGGGGAAGGGGAAAGTTCTGTGATTTGAGCTTTAGAGGGTAGCAGAAGTGGGAAAAATGTTGGGATCCATGCTAGGTAGGGAAAGTGAGAAGAGAGAGAGACTGCTGGGGGTCCATTCTGAGGATGGAAGGTAGAGAAGGGGGGATGGGGGTGAATATGAGGTTTCTCCTGGAGAGGAAGATGATAATGAGGAGAATGTGGTGCTCCCATCCTGGAAAGGGGAAGTATGCTGGGGGTACATTCAGAGGATGGTAAGTAGGAGAATGCTGTGATCCATCCTTAGAAAGGGGTGGGGGAATAGTGAGAATTCTGGGGGTTCATGCTAAGGGGCCTTGGTTTGATAGTAAATGGTGCTCTTAAGGCGGCAAAACAGTGCGACAAAACAGTGGTTAGAGCCGGAAGAATGTTAGAATGGAAACAATTTAGCAGAACTAGGGATCACGATTTAAAACTCCAGGGAGAAAGACTCAGAACCAATGTCAGGAAGTATTTCTTCACGGAGAGGGTGGTGGATGCCTGGAATGACCTTCCGGAAGAAGTGGTGAAGACTTAAAACCGTGAAGGATTTCAAAGGGGCATGGGATAAACACTGTGGATCACTAAAGGCTAGAGGATGGGAATAAATTTAAAAAAAGCATGGGGTAGTGGGCCTGGGGGTAACCTGCACGGAGCGGTAGTTACCACCATGGGAAGCTTGCCGGGCAGACTGGATTGGACCATTTGGTCTTTTTCTGCCGTCATTACAATGTATGTTACTATAAATAACCAGCAGAAGAAAGGAGGAGATAATCACTGGGTTCTGTAAGCTGCATTTGTGTGCGGCCACTCACTGCTTACAGATGTACACAGCATCCCTTTCCCCGTACACCTGACTGACTCGTAGCTGGAGCTACAAAGAAACTGATATCAGTCGCCTGCCAGAGGAGAAAAGTGGGCAGGGGGAAGAAAATGGCATTAGCAGTCTCTCTCCCCCTGCTCCCAAAGAGGATGGGAAGGGTGGAGACCAGACACAGGAAATGACATCAGCAGCCTCCCTCTCCCTAAGGAGAGGAGAGCAGAGGAGAGGGGAGGACAGCAGACATAGGAAATGACATCAGCAGCCTCCCACTCCATAAGGAGAGGAGAGCAGAGGAGAGGGGAGGACACCAGACACAGGAAATGACATCAGCAGCCTCCCACTCCGACATCCATGTTTTTACTCTCCCTGTTTTAATGTAACTTCTCTTTTCCACTTATACGTTAATTGATTTTTCCCCTTGTTCTAATGTAAACCGGTACGATAAGACCTGGTCTTGAGTGTCGGTATAGTAAAAGAAGTTAAATAAAATAAATAAATAAAGGAGAGGAGAGCAGAGGGGAGGGGAGGACACCAGTCTCAGGAAATGACATCAGCCATCCCTTTGTCTCCTTGAGGTGAAGAAGGGAAGGAAGGAGTGTAGCTGCTGACTCTGTAAATTAATTAATCTTGGCAGCATGGCAGCATTCTGGAAGGAGAGGAAAGGAAACATGCAGGCACTGGATGGTAAGAGAACTGCTTCTACTTCTCCGATGTGCCCCTCAGGGAGGGTAATTTTATAACAACTGGCATAGTGGTACATGGTATGCACAAACTGTACTAAGTATTTTAATTTTTTTTTTAAAACTTACATATCTAAGCTTTTAAAATCCTCAGGCAATTGGCCGAGAACATGCACAAATTACAGTTGTACAAAGTGAACTTAGCACATACACTACTTTATAGAATCAAAAAATATGTGCATAGGTGACAGCTCCGCCCAAACTCCACCCCGTTGTGATGCCTCTCCTCAGTGCATGTAAAAGTATGCATTAATTTGTAATCCGGATCCCTGGGTGGGACGGATTCTTTTGCTGGCTCCCACTCTACGTCTCCATGGATAGCATTAATATTCTAAGTTGTAGGATTCTAGGTGGGGATGAACAATAGTTCTTACACCCGTTTCTTCCAATTCTCCATCTTCTGTTCGCAGCACTGATAATTATCACAGTCTTTTCATCTAAAAAACTCACTGAGGGAAGGTGGCAAGATGGTTGCGTGGTGAGTGGCTGTTGATTTGGTGTGCTCCTGCTCCTCGATTGTGAAATCCTGTTAAACATCATTTGTCCCTGGTTTGAAAATGATTTGGGACCTTCCTAAAAGGTCGCTGCCAATGCTGTGGGGTGACCAGAGTGTTCATCCCAAAAGAACTACCAAAAAACTTTCTTCAGAAAAAACGGCAGCCTCGGACGAGGCCTCTTTGGAGGAGAAGATCGTGAGTGAGCCAGGCTTATCCGAAGATATGCTCGAAATGATTGAGATGTCATGGGGGAAAATGGTGACTATATCAGAGCCGGTCTGGAGGAGAAGTTCCAATCTGTGATGGGCCAGATTTAGCAGACTGGTGGCTACAGTGAACAAGAATACGGCTCGTCTGGATGCCTTTCAGGAACATGTAGAGGAAGTGGGAAATGGCAGTCACGAATATGAGCCGGCGATTGGATAAACTTGAGAAGCTCACAAAACAACTTGCTGAAAAGCAGAGAATAGAAGCCGTTGGAACAATATCCGAATCGTTGGTCTCCCTGAAAGTACAGAGAGTTCCGACGCTCTTTCAAAATCAATCAGGCGCATCGCACCTTGGTGCCGAAGCTGCTCGAGTTGGGGAGACCAAGAGCAGTGGTCAATCATTCGCTTGCACAATTATCGTGATAAGGCTAAAATCCTAGATGCGGTGAGAAATATCCCTGATCTGCGATGCGGTGGTCAGAGGATTTACTTTTTTCAGGACTTTTCCACCGAGCTTCGAAAGAAGCGCCAAGGTTTTCAGGAGGCCAAGTGACATTTTTGACTGGCAGGGGCCCAATCTGCTCTATTATTCCCGGCCAAGCTGCGCCAAGCTGCAAGTATGACAGAGTGGTGTAACTCATTTTTTCACTTCTGCCCCTGATGCTGAAAAATGTACAGGTGGCTTGCTGAAAGAAACTTCTGAGGGAGTGGGCAAATACCTCTGGCTACAATGATTTACTGCCAGTGGATATAGCTGTATTAAAGGAGAGAGGGAAACAGATTGACTGGTGTTCTCTATGGGGTTTGGAGGGTGGAAGAGGGGCATAGCAATGTATTTCTTATGTTTGCTTCTGATAGGGCTGGGGGGGGGCTGGTTTTGGGGTAAGCTGGGTGTACTGGGAACTTTACAGTCGTGCATGGTACAGATCTTTGGTTGCACTTGAACTGTGATTGGGAGTGAAGGGAAGTTGGACAGTTCGGCGGCAAGCAGTGCCCGTGTTCTTACTCTACAACTCTGCTATTGCTTCTCACGAATAGGCCGATTCAGTAAAGTCCGCGGGAGAGCGGGCAATACAGTATTCAAATGAGGCCTGGCGGTAGAAACAGGCAAAAGGAGCGGCGGCTGTCAGCGGGTTTGACAGCCGACGCTCAATTTTGCCAGTGTGGGTTCTCGAGCCCGCTGACAGCTATGGGTTTGGAAACCGGACGCCAGCAAAATTGAGCGTCTGGTTTTCGATCCAACAGCCGCCGGCCGACTTCAAATTTTTTTTTTTCTTTTTTTTTAACTTTTTTTACTCTTCGGGACCTCCGACTTAATATCGCCATGATATTAAGTCGGAGGGTACACAGAAAAGCAGTTTTTACTGTTTTTCTGTGCATTTTCCCGGTGCCGGAAGAAATTAGGGCCGACCTTTGGGTCGGCCCTAATTTCTGAAAGTAAAATGTGTGGCTTGGCTGCACATTTTACTTTCTGTATCCCACGCGCATACCTAATAGGGCCATCAATATGCATTTGCATGTTGAGGGTGCTATTAGGTTCGGCGGGTTGGACACGCGTTTTCCGCCCCTTACTGAATAAGGGGTAAGGGAAAACGCATGTCCAATGACAGGTTAACAGTGCGCTCCGTCGGAGCGCACTGTACTGTATCGGCCTGTAAGGCAAGACAAACATGGCCCTACTGGCCAGTATCGGCGCTGCTGACTTATAGGATGAGGTTCTTTCCTTGGAAGATTGGGATGGGGGATGGTTGTGTATTTCTTTTCCATATGCACATTCGATTGTTATGTTCCTTTCTGTCTCTGTGCTGCTTGCTGTAAGGGAGGGGGTTGGGGAACTGGGGTGGAGGATTAGGATTGGGGAGGGGAGGGCATTTGTGTTTGTTGGGGTGGATTGGGTGGGAGGGGGTGGGTGAGTAGGGTGGGGGTTGTGGGAGGATGTTGTGGAAGGGGAATTTGGGGAGAGGGGGCACTTTGCAGGGTGGGCCTCGGGTGTTCTCCACTTAATGGCGCCATCGGTTGTACCATATGGCATATCAGGAGGAGGAGCTCCGGGAATGTCAGGGACCTGATAAAGGGTTAGGATTTCCTAGGGGCAGTTAAGTTTGTTATTGGGTTTTGGTTTGTTGTTTAGTGGTGGGTGAGTTCTGGTTATTAAGGAAGGATTGGTGGAGTGGGCTTTATAATAAATCAAAATTTGAAACAGGACGTACTTTATATCATTGGCGCATGTTGGAGAGTTTTGTATACTTTCTCACACTGCGGGGAACTGCAGATGGATACGTAAGCTTTTTGGTAATTTTCTTTTTTCATGGTGGGATCCCTGGTGAACAAGGGCTTGTTTCTGCTATAAAGTGAAAGAGACTTTACACATATTTATTTATTATTTATTTATTTAAAGGATTTTTATATACCGGGGCACGTTAGAAACATCACCTATCTGAAGAAGCATCACGTGCACATTGCAATGTTGCAAGAAACACACTTAACAGACAAAGAGCACGAGAAGTTGAAAAAGGGGACTGAGTGGGACAACTAGGTTATGCTTCATACAAGTCAAATAGCCAAGGGGGGGTATGCATGTTGATTCATAAGACTCTTCCCATTATCATTCACAAGACACACTCGGATCCAGAGGGCAGAACAGCATTTATTGGGAGATAATTGGTCTTGGCTAATGTGACACACTCTACTGTCACATTAACATTACACCTAGTTGAGTCCCTGTTTTAGCTAGAGAGAGAGAATAGGTTAGAATAGAGGGAGGTACCATTCAAAAGAGCTCCTCTTGAATCTTTATGGGTAGAAATCCCTTGTGTATCAGGGAAGACTACAGTGATAGGGGTATACTACCGTCCACCTGGTCAAGATGGTGAGATGGACAGTGAAATGCTAAGAGAAATTAGGGAAGCTAACCAAATTGGTAGTGCAGTAATAATGGGAGACTTCAATTACCCCAATATAGACTGGGTAAATGTATCATCGGGTCACGCTAGAGAGATAACGTTCCTGGATGGAATAAATGATAGCTTTATGGAGCAATTGGTTCAGGAACCGACGAGAGAGGGAGCAATTTTAGATCTAATTCTCAGTGGAGCACAGGACTTGGTGAGAGAGGTAACGGTGGTGGGGCCACTTGGCAATAGTGATCATAATATGATCAAATTTGAATTATTGACTGGAAGGGGGACAGTAAGCAAATCCATGGCTCTCGTGCTAAACTTTCAAAAGGGAAACTTTGATAAAATGAGAAAAATTGTTAGAAAAAAACTGAAAGGAGCAGCTACAAAAGTAAAAAATGTCCAAGAGGCGTGGTCATTGTTAAAAAATACCATTCTAGAAGCACAGTCCAGATGTATTCCACACATTAAGAAAGGTGGAAAGAAGGCAAAACGATTACCGGCATGGTTAAAAGGGGAGGTGAAAGAAGCTATTTTAGCCAAAAGATCTTCATTCAAAAATTGGAAGAAGGATCCAACAGAAGAAAATAGGATAAAGCATAAACATTGGCAAGTTAAATGTAAGACATTGATAAGACAGGCTAAGAGAGAATTTGAAAAGAAGTTGGCTGTAGAGGCAAAAACTCACAGTAAAAACTTTTTTAAATATATCCGAAGCAGAAAGCCTGTGAGGGAGTGGGTTGGACCGTTAGATGATCGAGGGGTTAAAGGGGCACTTAGAGAAGATAAGGCCATCGCGGAAAGATTAAATGATTTCTTTGCTTCGGTGTTTACTGAAGAGGATGTTGGGGAGGTACCCGTAATGGAGAAGGTTTTCATGGGTAATGTTTCAGATGGACTGAATCAAATCACGGTGAACCTAGAAGATGTGGTAGGCCTGATTGACAAACTGAAGAGTAGTAAATCACCTGGACCAGATGGTATACACCCCAGAGTTCTGAAGGAACTAAAAAATGAAATTTCAGACCTATTAGTAAAAATTTGTAACTTATCATTAAAATCATCCATTGTACCTGAAGACTGGAGGATAGCAAATGTAACCCCAATATTTAAAAAGGGCTCCAGGGGCGATCCGGGAAACTACAGACCGGTTAGCCTGACTTAAGTGCCAGAAAAAATAGTGGAAAGTGTTCTAAACATCAAAATCACAGAACATATAGAAAAAAATGGTTTAATGGAACAAAGTCAGCATGGCTTTACCCAAGGCAAGTCTTGCCTCACAAATCTGCTTCACTTTTATGAAGGAGTTAATAAACATGTGGATAAAGGTGAACCAGTAGATGTGGTATATTTGGATTTTCAGAAGGCGTTTGACAAAGTTCCTCATGAGAGGCTTCTATGTTAAAATGTATCAGATGCTCTTCTGGCTCTGCTTTTCGCTTGGGTTTTTTAGTGACTCACAGACTTTTTTTTAAACTTTAAGTGAGTGGCAAAGCCAAACATGCTGTTTTTAGACATGCCCGCTGGCTTGCGTTCAATTTCTTCCTTCAGTAACTCTTTATTTAGTAAAGTTTTTTTGCAGCGATATAACTGTAACCCCACCCTGGTGTGCATGTCCTGCACAGGAGGGGCCATAAACTTATTTGTGAGTTCTATGCGGTAGGAACCCTGACTAGCGCTTCTCTGATGCCCCTTCCCCAAGGTGTGGATCCTTTTGGCTAGGGCAAGAAAGGTGTCCTTTTGGGTTAAGGGCAGGGGTGACTAACTGTTGTGGAGCACTAGGAGAGCGGTCCGCTTACCAGGAGATGTGTTCTTGGGCCACGGCTCGACCCCAGAGGAACTCCGAAGAGGTGCCGCGGTAGGTGAGGCAAGGCAGAGCATCGGCTGGACAGGAGTGAGGCTGGACTGAAGACTGAAGATACTGACCCTCCTCCGGACCTGCACGCTTCGGAAGACCAACAACGCAATGGTGGTCTTATGAACAGTCCTCCAACCATTCCAAGCCCTTTCGGACATGCCGCAGGGTACAGCAAGAAGCGGTAGGCCGGATGGAGGCCAGGGCAGCGAAGACTGGAACATGGAGATTCAGACGACACACCGGAACGAAGTACTTGGATGCACAGACGTAGACTCAGGAACGAGGTACTTGGATGCACAGATGAGACTCGGGTATACGGACAGTGGCACGATCCCTCAGGGCACCCTACACAGCCTGTACTACTGGTCTGGTCACGGACCACCCCGTTCTACATCCGCGGGAGCAGGACCAGTGCAGGAAGGAATGAGGTACAAGGCTTTCAGAAGATTCAGGAGCGAGGTACTTGGCTTTCAGAAGACTCAGGAACGAGGTACACGGCTTTCAGAAGACTCAGGAACGAGGTACAAGGCATTGCACCATGAAGCGCCCTACTCAGCCCACCCGTGGGACTGGTCACGGACCACGACATGGCACACCGTGGGGGTACAAGGCTTTCAGAAGACTCAGGAGCGAGGTACAAGGCTTTCAGAAGACTCAGGAGTGAGGTACAAGGCATTGCATCATGAAGCGCCCTTCTCAGCCCGCCTGTGGGGCTGGTCACGGACTATGGCATGGCACACTGTGGTGTACAAGGCTTTCAGAAGACTCAGGAATGAGGAACCAGGGGTTCAGGAGAGCAGGACAGAATCACGGACTTCAGGATCAGGAGAAGCAACATCAGAGCTGGGTCACGGACATCAGGAACAGCAGGTGAACATCTGGACTGGGAACGTAGACAATAGGACATCAAGACAGGACGAGGAGCTCCAACGAAGAACAGGAAACACTGGACCTTGAAGAAGTGCTTGAGCAAGGACGACTCCGGGAGCGAAGGACAGCCGGATCCCAGGAGTGACCAACTCCTTGCGAAGGCAAAGCTGGAATGGACGCTGAGCCCTTTTGTAGGGCTGAAGAGGACAATGCCCAGGGAGGGGTCAGCAGAGGGCCACACCTGGCTGGCCCTTGAAAAACAGGAGAGAGGCGCGCGCCCGCGCCTTAGGAGAGCTGGAGAAGAGAGAGCTGGAAGCTGGTGGAGTCCTCAGCCACGTGGAAGGCCCGAGGAAGCTAGGCAGGCAGCGGAGCAGCCCTGCCCTGAAGCTGGAGAGATGGCAGGCTGCAGGAGCGGCTCCCAGCCGCGAAGACTGAAGCAGGAAGGCAGGAAGAGAAGAAGGGCTGGCTGCAGGAAGAGCAGAGAGCTGCAGGCACCGGCAGGGACGGCCTCCCTGCCGGCTGAAGACCCCAGGAGAGTTGCAGCATGTCGGGGGAGAGCCGGAGGGGCAGCGGAGGTCCCAGCTGCACTGGAAAGCTCCCTGCGGCCCGACCCTGCCGCGCAGGACCGGAGGCAGCCGGGGCAGAGCCTGGTGGCGGTGGCAGGCCTGCCGCGAAGAAGAAGACGTCAGTGGCCCGACTGGCCTCTTAAGGTGAGGGAGCCTGCCCGCGAGGAGCGCGGGCAGGACCGCAACACTAACTTCCTTTTGGTTATCCCTGGGAGAGGGGTAATTTATCTTCTCTGTGAGTGCTGCATGCCCAAATAAAGACAACAGACGCACTGGGTTAGAGTCCAAATTTATATTTACTGAATAAGATAGTTGCAGGTGGCACAATAAATATGCTTCTAACACAACAAATCTTCCACATGAATGTCAAAACCTAATGTGAAAAATGTACCTGGAATTCTCACATTTATGTGAGATACAGGAGGAAAAGACCTCAGACTTTTTGACATATTTTGTTCAGCGAACTTAGAATGCCACTATTTTTCCAATCATTGGTCAAAAACCTCCACCCTTCCATGAATCTTTATTCATCTTGAATTTGTAATTCTTTTTTTCTCATTTTTTATATTTTTATAAAATTGAGAACTTATCTTTACATTGCATTTCTCTTCAATCAATCTAGGATGTCAAGACAAAAACCACTGACGTTGGCCAATCATTTCGGCGACTAGGCCTCCCTATGGCAGAACTGTTTGCCTATGATCCAGAACCATTTAAAGTCTCTCTTATTCATTTCTCTAAAACAACACTTCACCGGTACCAGCTGCCTCCCATAGATTAAGCCCTTGGGTTTTGGTGGCTGGCAGAAGATGTGTGTTCGCGGCATCCAAGACGGAATCCAGAGACAGGCCAAGAATCGGGGCTGGCAGCAGACAGGAGGTAGTTAAGGTTTTAGGCTAAGGTCAGATTCAGGTCGCAAATAAGGGAGTGGACAAGATCCATAGCTGAGGTCAGAATCGGAGAATCAGGCCAAGACAGTCAAGGCACGGAAGGAAAAGACAAGGTTAAACAGATAAAACAAGACAAACCAGGACACAAAGAATAGGGACAAGACAAGCGAAAAGAGAAAGGGAAAGACAACAGAGACTGGGCAAGGGCAGGGCCAAGTCAAGGCTGGACGTGGAGAAGCAAGGCTTGACCAGACTGGACAAGGCAAGTCTGGATGAGGCAAGGACGTGGCAGGCTTGGACGAGGCAAGGACGAGGGAGGCTTGGATAAGACAAGGATGAGGGAGGCTTGGATAAGGCAAGGACGAGGCAGAGTTGGCAACACGAACTGCAGAGCAGCAGACCCGTTGTTGAGACACTGGAGAATGGGACGGCTGGCCTTATGAAGCAGCCTCCCGTGACATCATCATCCAGCTCCACCAGAGCCATTCTCAGCAAGGGGCCCTTCTTAAGTGGTCGGTGTCTGGCAGGTCGGTGGTTTTCGAAGGTGAATGCGGCGGCTCACAGGACTGCCAAATGTAACAGAGATGGACCACATGCTACATATAATTTCAAAATTCGGTGTGTGTGTGGGGGAAGATTCCTTGGGTAAAGAGAGATTTGCCCCACCGCATATCGGTGACCATTTTTCCAGTTGTCTGATGATTTTCTTATGCTGAATTAGTAGAATTTTCTTTATATTTGGGAAGCCAATGGCCCACATAATATTTAGCAGTCTAGCCACTGGAAGATACCTTGTGCAGGTACAGTGTGCTTTGAATGTCACAAGTTGCAATTTGTGTATGAAGCTTGGCAGCCGAGCCATTTGGAATAAATTGTTTGCCCTTGCATGGATATTGACTGTTGTATGCTTGTATCCTGCTCTTTGTATACTCCTCCTTGTTCGCCCTCCCTGTTCATTGTAATTTCTGCCTTTAAAGTTACATTGTAAACCGGTATGATGTATGCATACTAATACCGGTATATAAAAGTTTTTAAATAAATAATAATAAATGTTTTGTGGTCACAGTGAAATAGAGTATTTAGTTAAGATGGGCTTTTAAGGAATTTTATTGGTTGAAAATGCTACTTTTTCAAAGTGGTCAATGTGATGTGGAGTATAATGTTTAGTAGTTCAGCATAAGTAATGTTTAGCCAGATGCTGTGTTAATAAAGTTGCCAGCAAGGATTATAGGACATCAGATGATGCTCTGGAAAATTAAAAAAAAAAAGTTCTGTTCCTTTTCATGTTGTGTGGTTGAGTCTCTCTAAGATGGGGCCTAGTTTACCTAAATAACCAGAACACCACTGTCTATAACATGACAATTTCTAGATATGATTTCACAATATGTACTATTGACTGAAACTGATTCAGAGGGCAACAGATTATTTTATCTTGGTCATCTGGCCATGTTTACTCCAGTGAGAGCTGTTCTAAAAAAACTGAAGTTTAATTACTATAAAATTTTGTGTGACAGAATAATACATTATAAGATGGCAGAAAAAAGATGAAATTGGCTCATGTAGTCTATCCAGGTACAATTCTTCCACTTTGGGTAGAGGAGCATACAAATTCCCATACTCAACCCAACACCAACTCCCCAGCTCTCCAGCCCCCCAGCCCCCCATGTCCTCACCTACATCTTTCCACCACTGCCCTCTATATCAGTCCCAACTATGCCCCTAATCTGAGTACTGCCCTTTACCACCTCCACTGCTAGATCATTTCAGGCCTTGTCATCTTCCTCTAAGATTTTTACAAAACAAACACTAAATACAACACCCAAGTGCCTTCCTTGCCTTATTACAAAATTTACTAATTATCTACACAGCTACCAAAACTAGCAAACCCATTGTACAAAACATCTGGTCTCCCTATGCTCACTGAAGTTTGTTTTTTAATCACAGTCACCCCAACAGGCTACCCCAATGCCTTTTGTTGCAGTTATATAACTTCTGATAGGCTTGAAACTGCTGCTTCATGCAAGTTATCCCTTGGCTAATCTCTCTGGCCTGTGGTGCTACTAGGTCATGCTTCTGGTATCCCTTCAGTTTTTGTAAATGTGGGTGTGTGAGTACGAGTGGGAGCATGACTCTTGTCTCATCTATCTGGTCATCCTTGCATTACCCGGGCATTTAAATTAATCATGGTGGCTTCAGATGAAGACCAATGTTCAGCATTATGTTAGGTCCCAATTGCGGAGCGAATCAATTATAAGATAGCAACGATCACGTTTAACCTGATCTCTTCTGATGCACTACCATGGAGTCATGCCATATTACAGCTATAGTGCCCAACTCATCAGCATTTGTTCGGTACAATGAGGGCTCCTTGATGTGCCCTCACCATTACGTGCCAGGCTAAGTGCCACCAGAGAGTGTACCTTCTCAGTAGCCGCCCCAGTGATCTGGAACTCGTTTCTGGAAGAAATACAAATGGCAGACAGTTCAAAGTCCTTTAAGTCCCTACTAAAAACATGGCTGTTCAGACTAGCCATTTATTAAGTCTGCAGATGGTGTTTTGTCTTATTTTGCACTTTATTGTCTATGACGATGACTACTGATTTTATGTAAATGATGTGATTGTGCTTATGTACATCACCTATGAGATGGGCGATTAATACATCAAAATAAAAAATAAAGATAAAAAAAGGTCCTGCCCTACATGCGCCATACATGAGTGTCAGAGCATGACTGTGGGGGTTATCACAGCCACTGCCAGCCCCTACAGAATCCTAGACCCATGTGGCCACAGATATTGGTGGCAAAAACTCCATATGGGTGGTTGTGGATAGATTCTCCAAGATGGCATATATCATTCCTCTTTCTGGACTTACATCTGTACCTGAATTAACTAAACTCTTTGTGCAACACATCTTCCTTTTGCATGGGCTACCACTTCACATCCTCTTGGACAGAGGTGTTCAGTTTATAGCCCAATACTGGAAAGGCCTGTGCAGAAAATTTGGAATTATGTTGGATTTCACCTCCGATCACCACCCTCAGAGTAACGGTCAAACCGAACAGGTGAATCAAGGCTTCAAAGCCTTCCTGTGGGCATACATAAATCTACATCAAGACAGTTGGGCCTCTCTTCTTCCTTGGGCCGAGTTTGTCCATAACAATCATGTGAGTAGCCCCCAGGCCTGCTGGTACCGGGTGTGCATATTGTGCATTTGCACGGGGCAGCAACCCGGGGAGGGCAGCGGGCCGGTGGCAGCAGGAGAGGCCATGAGGCTGCTGGCGGAGCCTAACCCACCAGCAGCCGAAAAAGAGAGGCCACCAGTGGAAGTCAGCCTGCTGGCGGCTGAAAATGAGAGGCACAGTATTGTCTTGTGTGCATGTGCAAGTGTCCATGCTCAGCTTTATCCGCGGGTGCACCCCCAGCTTCCGCTCCCCCCTCTCTCTGCAAGCAGGAAGGTTGGTGGGCCGTGGTGCAGCTCATCCCACCTTGGCCCGATGACAACAGGAGGCCGTGTGTGTGTGAGTGAGTGAGACTTGAGAACCTGTGTGTGTTTCTGTGTCTGTGTGAAAGCCTCTGTGTATGTGTGTGTGTGTGTGTGTGTGTGTGTGTGTATATGTGCACTTATTGCCTGTGAATGTGTCTGTGTGACAACCTGTTGCTTATGTGTGTTTGTGTGTGTTTGTGTGCCTATGAGAGCCTAGTTATTTTATGTACTGTCGTTCAAAGTTAAGGAGGGGGCTCCTGTACGGATCTTATATGTGGTTTCAGGGCTTCCTTTTTTTTTTTTTTTTTTGGAGGTTTGTTGGATATGGTGGTGGGGGCTGGGATGGAAGGGGAAACAGGAGGGGTGGGAGGGTAGGGAAGGATGGGAAAAGGGTGGAGTTGTGGATATTGCAGACACTATGATGGCTCTGTACTGGCAGCAATTACCAGAATTGAGTTCTCTGGGGTGGTTGGGGAGAGTTCCAGTGGATGCTGATTCCCTAGGCTGGGGGAGAATTTAGCCTCAGATTACAGAGGATATGGCTCTGCATCAAAAGGTATTCCCAATACTGGATTAAATATGGTTGATAACCTACGAATACTTTAACCTACAAATACTTTCGTGGAATATAGCAGGCTTGGGATCGCCTCTGAAATGAGCCAAAATGTTAGCTTCACGTCATACACACAAGGCCCAGATTGCCTGTTTACAGGAGACGCGCTTGAACAATCAGGAGCATTAGAAAACTAGCCAGAGACTGGGTGGGTGATGTCTTCTATTCCTCAGCTGTGAATAGGAAGGGAGGAGTTCTGATTCTTTTGGGTGAAGAAGTGGCTTTTGAGCACCTCTCCCATTCATAAAGATAGTGCAGGACGGTATGTTTTCATAACAGGGAAAACGTATGGTCAGACTGTCACCATGTGCAGTGCTTAATATGCCCCCAAAGGTTTATCCTCCTACATTTTCTGTGGAATTAATGAGAGCTCTGATAACATATGTTAAGGGTACTCCATTACTAGCTGGGGACTTCAGTTGTGTGGTGGATTCCACCCTGGATAGACAATCTCAGGCGTCTATACAAACGCTGGGCTGAAATAAGGGTATTCCATTTCTTTGTAAACATTTTCAGTTACTCAGTGTCTGGAAGTGTCCTGCACTCTGAAGAAAAAGATTTTACACGTATCTCACAAGCACATAGGACTGTGTCTTGGATAGACTTTTTACTGGTCTCCGCAGTGAGCTTTTCCAAGGTTAACAGGGCAGAAACTGGGCCCACAGACTTTTCAGTTCATTCTATGATATGGGTAGATGTTAAGTGTAGGACAGCGTAGATGGAAATTTCCTACACATCTTGCGGGAGATGGTGAATTTCAGGCATATCTTAAAGTTAAATGGAAGGAATATGAGGATCATAATTTTCATCATAAGTTTAACCCCTTACTATTTTGGGAAGCTGGGAAGGCTGTAATGCAAGGGGAGATTACGGCTTACATGATTAGGAAAACAAAGTTGCTTAATCATCATATAGTGGAATTAGTATAAAAGTTCCAAAAAGCTAAAGCGCGATTTACTACGCATCCTTCAGTAACCACCAAGAAACATTATAGAGAGGCACTGTATTCCCTGAATTGTTATCTACATCAAAAGACTATGAGGAATTTATTGTATACCTCATATAACCTGTACTGCTTTGGAAATAAAGCTGGCAAATTACTGGCTAATTTAGTAAATTTAAGAGGGGACATAATTATATTGAGGCACTGAAAGCTCATTGAGGGTACGATAGACTTTTGATGAGACCTTTTATGAACAACTGTATTGTAATGATGCAGTTACTCGGGCTGGCAAGGCAGAGGATCTATTTTTTCAAGGGCTATCCCTGCCAAAGGTAACAGATCAACAATTATCCTGGCTGAATTGACCATTTAGTCTTCAGGAAAATTTGGAAGCAATTAAATCTAGTCCTTCACACAAGACCCTGGGCCCAGATGAGTTCAATGCTGATTATTATAAGATTTTGAATGGGGACCTAGGGGTTACCAAAGATTTTTTTCTGAGGCCTTACTCCAGGGTAGTTTTCCTAGGGAAGCTAACAAGCGTATATCACAGTTCTCCCTAAGGGGGGGAAAGATCCAACGCAGCTGGCTTCCTATAGGCCTATATCCCTCTTGAATTTTGATTTAAAGCTTTTTGCTAAAATTATTGCCAATAGATTAAGGTGATCAAATTTGCTGATGACACAAGAGGATTGTGAGAAATTGCTAGAGGACCTTACAAAATTGGAAGACTGGGCATGCAAATAGAAAATTAAATTTAATGTGGACAAGTACAAAATGATGAACTTAGGAAAGAGTAACCCACACGGGAGGGGGTGATATTGGACCTGGTGCTTCCCAACGGGGACAGTATTTCTGATTTTGTAGTGGATGATCATCTGGGAACCAGTGAACACTGGATGGTATGGTTCAATATTAAGATGCAAGAGATGAAGATTCATTCTAAGGTGAGGATCCTAGACTTCAGGAAAGCTGTCTCAAAATGGGGGAGTACCTCAAGGAATCATTAGCTGGATGGGAAAATCTAGGGGAAGTAGAAGGGCAGAAGGCAAAACTAAAAGGAGATATCATAAGAGCAACTAATCTTTTTGATAAGAATGTAAATAAAAGAAAGAGGAAAAAAGGTCTGTTGTGGTTTTCTAAAAAGGTAAAGGAGAAAAGGTTAGCATTCATAAACTACAAGAGATTACAGAAAGAGGAAGACAGATGATTAAAAGAAGATGGGAAAATAGTCAGGAATGTGAAAATTCAAAAAAAATATGGTAAACGGGGACAAGACTTTTTTTAGATTTATTTATTTATTTTATATACCGTCAATCTGTGGGACAATCTAGATGGTGTACAATTAGTCATACTATATAAAATACAGAAAATACAAAGTTAAGGTTGCGCTGGAGGTGGACCCTTGGCCTGGCACAGGATTGGTATCGCCCTCTGAGGGATCCCAGAGGGTGCCTGCCGCCAGGAGGTGGAGCAAACAAGGAGACAGAGGCAAGCTGGAGCTTCACCAATAATGGCGTGGGGGCTCTGCGAGTTGAGCCCTTGGATTTCCGGGCTACCTGGGCTTAGGTGGGCCTCTGGGGGTCTCCTGGAGAGGAAGCGGAGAAGTGTGCCCACCAAGAGTAGGGGTGTGTGGCTGGTGAACAAATGAGCTAGACCAGAACAGAGAGAACCAGAGACCACGGGTATGAGACAGGAACTGAAGGTCCTCTGGGCAGGGAAGGCAGCGCCTAGTGGTCTAGCTCGAGGAAGGCCGCAGGAAGCTTCAAGGCAGGTGGACCTGGTGGTCTCAGGAGAAGCAAAGAGAGTGTCCGAATGGAGCACAAGGGTCAAAGCCAGGGTATCCATCCGAGGGTGGTCAGCCAAAGCAAGGGTCAGTTCCTGGTGTCAGTCCAAACGTTGTCAAAGGCAAGCAAAGGTCAGTTCCAGGTATCGGTCCAAATGTGGCCAAAGGCAAGCAGGGGTCAATTCCAGATATCGGTCCAAACGTGGTCAAAGGCAAGCAGGGGTCAGTTCCAGGTATCGGTCCAAACGTGGTCAAAGGAAAGCAGAGGTCAGTTCCAGGTATTGGTCCAATCATGGTCAAAGGCAAGCAGAGGTCAGTTCCTGGTATCGGTCCAATTGTGGTCAAAGGCAAGCAGAGGTCAGTTACAGGTATCAGTCCAAGCAAGGTCAGTCTGAGGAGGTATTACCTGGGTAGCGGAATGTGGAACAAGACACAGGAACGAAGGAACAGACGATGGCACAGGAACACAGGAACGCAGGAACAGTGGAATAAGTACAGGAACAAGGAATGCAGGAACACTGGAACAAGCACAGAAACAAGGACGGCGAGGTTCTGGGGAAAGGGCCTCGCCTTAAATACTGTGCTCAGGTGATGTCATCGGGAGGTGCCCGGGCCGAGGTTCCCGCCCTAGACACTTTAAGAGATAGAGGGTTGGCCGCGCATGCGCCTAGGGGCAGGGCTGAGGATGCGGAGCCCCTGCGGGAGCTCCGTTGAGAGTCCTGAGTCACGGAGGAAGCTGGAGATGACCGGGGTAGGTGCTGGGGACGCCAGGAACTGGCAGCCGCGGCAAGGGAGGACAAACCGGGACCCGCGGAATGGAGCCTGAGGTGAGCAGGCCCGGTCTTGGCACCAGTGCGGGCGGGACGTGCAACAGTTAAAAACTGAAAAGTCAAATTATAAACAGTGGATTCCATGCAAACAAATTTAAAAGTTAAAATAACCCAGACAATAGTTAGCTAAAAAATTAAAATAAAATAAAGTAAAAAATGAATTAGAAAATAAAACAAGGTATAACAAAGTTTAAAACAAGGAAACAGTGTAGCGAAGCATCCATCAAACAAGTCGTTCAATTCTCTGCCGTTAATTCATAAGCATTTTTGAATAGTAGTGTTTTCAGATTTCTTTTAAACAGTTTCATGTCCTTTTTTAGTCTAAGTTCATCAGGTAAAGCTCTTACCTCAGATAGATGTGCCATTCTGATTGATGGTATTGAGAAAAGTCCCTTATCAGCTGACCGAAAGTTCCTTTGTGGTGTGTGAAGATGCAAAGATGCGTTTAGCCATTCAGTTTGTTTGAGATTTATAGATCTGAATTAAATTCACAGAGTTTTATATTCAATTCTTTGCTTTATAGGTAGCCAATACAAATCAATAAGGGTTGGGGTAATGTGGTCAAATTTGTTTCCGCCACATAGCACTCTTGCGGCTGCATTCTGGAGAAGCTGTAATGGTCTTAGATGGGTACCAGGCAGCCTAAGAAGTATAGCATTACAGTAATCAATAGTAGAAGCAACCAAGATGCAGTTCAAATGTTTAGGAATAATTTTGTGCTTTCAAGCAGAAATAAAAAACCCAGTAAATGGCTATACACACACATATTTTGGGAACAGTTCTGTGCTGTCAAGCAAACAAAAAGTCAGCACTGACTCAGCACAAACAGTTATAAACGGGCCTGTGCTTGCAAACAAAGGGTAAAAGGAACTTTAGTCTATCTCTGCCTCTCTACATTATAGGTGCTCCTCGATCTCCATTGGCTCCTCGCTGGGCTCAGCATAAAAGTCTGGTTCCTCTTTTATAGACCACTGTGGCTTAGATGGGCCGAACTCCTTTTCTTCCTCCTGTTCCAGACCTTCTTTATCTGTTTCACCCTTCTCCTGTGGGTGGCTGGTGCCTCTGCCCTCCCTGTACTTAGAGCCTCCTTCCGCAGATCCCCACTCCTGCTCACTGCTGGGAACTGTAGTCCATTCATTCTTCCTCTTTTCTCTTGTGGATTTAGACTTTTCCCAGCATGGATGTGCTTTCCCTGGGGCTCATGTCTTAAGTATCCTTCCAGTTATAACTATATGTATATCAATAGATAGATATGTGCAGTATATATAGTTTTCATTTGGAGAAAAACTTACTCCATATCTCTTTTTTGAACAATCAACCATTCAAATATAATTCCATACTTTTATGCAATACCTTCAAGAATTCCTAGTAGCTCTCTGTTCCTAACATTTAAAGGTAACTTCTAAATAGGCCAAAAGGTTGCAAATTTGGATCACAATACAGAAGTCTGTTTTATGTGTGTAAATCATTCTTTGAAAATCAGCCCATGGGTTCTGTGGGCAAAAGTTCAAGCAAAATTCAATTTTGTATATACTTTTACCAGTGGTGGGAAGAGGGGTGGAGTTGCAGAGGGGGAAATGATTTATGTGCATACATTGGATTTTGGGGTGCCCAAAAGTAATAAAAAAAAAATTATCTAAGTATTGAGGCATTGCTGTGAGCCCCTGAGGGAGAAGGCCTGCCTTGACCGGCCAGTGCCTGTGTCCGGCAGTGGGCTCCAGAAAAGGCCCGTTGGAAGAGGGATTGAGGCAGCAGAAGCGACGGTAGATCTCAATGGACTGGTGCAAGGGCTGTGGCATCGGGAAGGAGGCAGGAGCTCTGATGTATTTTGGGGGTTAAACCACCCCCCTACAATAGTTTAAAAACGAGGGGGTTTAAGTTGTGGCTGCCAAAAGAAAACCTAAGGATCCCTGCCCAGGCATTCTTTAAGTTGTATTTCTAAAGGGATAAACATTGGTGCTGGTAGGGAGGATCTACAGTAGTACGAGTGGAGATGTTTTGGTGCCCATAGGATTATTTTCAGAGCATGTTTGAAGTGGAAAATTAAAATTTTTAGGGTAATGGTGGCATGCGTCCACCCCTAAATTTGGTAAACCATCTGAAGACATCCCAGAAGAAACTAGGACTGCCATTTTGACCAGGGACATTCTGAAGATGCTACCAGGTTTGCATGGAAATGGCTTCACTAGCCACCTGTAAGGTGGCTAGTGTGGATTCACCAGAGCAAGTCAAAGCACAGATATATCTAGAATGATCAAGCACTAATGGAAAGAGGAGAAAGTTATGAAAAACATCCTAATGACCTTTCCACTCAAACTAGTGGGTGGGGAGGGCTAGCAGGCGCTTAGCAAGGGAATGCCCAGCATAAGGAAAATTGAAACCTGTGATATCATCGGAGCATGGATATCGAGAAGCTAGAAAGTCTAATGGCAGTTTAGGATTTGATGGAGAGCTGAACTGAACGGGAGAGGGAGCACCAAACTAGTCCTCCTATTAACAGTGAAAAAGTTACACATAATACTTGAAAACCTGGCAGGAACAATCATGCAAACACTAGAATGAGTGGGGATATGAATGAATAGTGCTCCCTCATCCATAAAAGTCTTACAAATGAAAATCTCAACTGGATCAGTCCCCCCCCCCCCCTTGTTCCTCGCACTTCCTCAAGACCTACTCGTACTGCACTCCAAGGAACTCTTCGCACACACTCAATCAAATCAATCAAATTGACCTCTACTATAAGCAGAGCATTTTCCCTTGCCGGCCCTACCCTATGGAATGCACTACCTCCCGATCTACGCACAGAAACCTCCACCCCTAATTAAAAAAAAAAACTAAAAACTTGGTTGTTCCTTCAGGCCTACCCCCATTCGCTTCCCTCTACACGTAGAATACCTAACTAAAGGTATTCGTTTAGATAATCTGTCTCTCCACCTGCTCATCTGACCTTGGTATCTCTCCTAAGTCCTCCCTACCTCCTCCGAGGTGCCCTTGCCTCTCTCCACTCTTCTCTTCACCTCCCCACAGGAACCCTTCTGCCTGCGTAGCTTTCCCTTGCCCTTATGTGTCCTTTCTCCCCTTTCGTGTTCCCCGGAACCCACATCATTTTAATCTTTTAGGTATTCAGATTACCATTTCCGGCTGTCTACCTTATCTCAATGCATCTGTTTAATAACGCTGTTTCATAATGTCCATGACTCCCTGTACCATGTATTATAGTCTCTTGTACATTGTTTTTGCTATTTTTTAGCATGATACCCTGCATTATAACTCCTCACATTAATATTTAGTTAGTTCTCTTGTAGCTGTCTTTGATACTCCTTTATATAGTCCCTGTTATTTATACATACTTATCCCCTGTATCTATGTTTCATTTTATGCGATTGTTCTATGTAAGGGCCACGCCCAACAGGTCTTAGTTGTATGTAAACCAATACGATGTGCAAACGGCTATCGGTATAGAAGAAACTCCAAATAATAATAATAAATAATAATAATTATTATAAGAACATAAGAACATGCCATACTGGGTCAGACCAAGAGTCCATCAAGCCCAGCATCCTGTTTCCAACAGTGGCAAATCCAGGCTACAAGTACCTGGCAAGTACCCAAAAACTAAGTCTATTCCATGTTACCGTTGCTAGTAATAGCAGTGGCTATTTTCTAAGTCAACTTAATTAATAGCAGGTAATGGACTTCTCCTCCAAGAACTTATCCAATCCTTTTTTAAACAGAGCTATACTAACTGCACTAACCACATCCTCTGGCAACAAATTCCAGAGCTTTATTGTGCGTTGAGTGAAAAAGAACTTTCTCCGATTAGTTTTAAATGTGCCACATGCTAACTTCATGGAGTGCCCCCTAGTCCTTCTATTATCTGAAAGAGTAAATAACCGATTCACATCTACCTGTTCTAGACCTCTCCCGGGGCTTCGTAAAAGGGGCGGGAGGGGGCGTGCCCAAGGGGCGTGTCTGGGGGCAGGGGGCGGCCCGGGGCGGGTCCGGAGGTGTGGCAACGGTTCGGGGGCGGGCCGGGAGGGTGGTTCCGAGTCCCCCGGCACTGCGGCCTGTGCCGGGGGATGCCAGGGCGGCACACGCAAGTTACGCCTGCTTCAAGCAAGCGTAACTTGCCCAACAAAGGTGGGGGAGGGGGATTTAGATAGGGCTGGGGGTGGGCTAGATAGGGGAAGGGAGGGGAAGGTGGGGGGACGCGGGAGGGAATGGAGGCAGGCTGCGCAGCTCGGCGCGCGCAGGCTGCCGATTTTGCGCAGCCTTGCGCGCGCCGACCCCGGATTTTATAAGATACGTGCGGCTATGCGCATATCTTATAAAATCTGGTGTACTTTTGTTCGCGCCGGTGGCGCGGGCGTATGTTTTGAAGATCTACCTCAGCGTCTAAGAAATAAATGCAACACTGTATCTCTTTCAGTGGAAAAAATAAAAGATACTATAAGTGGTAGCTCTCAAGGTAATATCTGTTTCAATAGATGTTTCAATAACTTCAGATAAATTGGAAACTTCAGATTGCACTTTTCCCTTCTATCTTTCTATGTCTAACTTTGAAGGAATATAATACACTTTCGCAAATGCAGGTAATGCCTGACTAGGCATATTCAAAATGTATTGTAAGTATTCTTTAAACATTTCTGCCGCTGGTATCATCCTGTTTGGGAAAATGTAAAACTCTTAGATTAGAGTATTTTAATTGATTTTCCATAAATTCCATTTTATTATGATTAATAATTTCAGACTTAACTAAATTACCTTGTATTTTCTCTATTTTATCTAATCTCTCCTCACATTTATCTGATTTATTTTGGGATGAAGATATATTAGTTTCGGTCTTCATTATCCTCTGTTGAGAATTAGCTGAGTTAATTTAACAATAGCTAGTTCCAAAGATTTAATAGCTGTCCACAAAGTGTCCATAGTAATTTCAGAGGGTTTTTGGTGCAAAATTATATCCAGTCCAGGCTGAGATTCCTCCTCTCCCCCCTCGGCTTGGTCTCCACTCCTCAATCCAGTATCAGGTATATCGTCTGAACCCTCAGCCAACACTGTCAGACCAGGTATTTGTACATTTACAGGTAGTGGGAAGGGAGTATTAGGAGCTCCGGGACTCAAAGAGATGTCATCGGCCATTGAGCTAGCTTCTCGCTCTGAAGCTATGCTCATAGCTGGCCCCTCTCCCGGTTTACCAGTTGTCACACTGAAAAAGGATGAAATTTGAGGCTGCAAAGATGTTGGTAAGGGAGACGAAGTTTGGGTCTCCCTAATACGAGCCTTTCTTTTTGTATGAGGCATAAAGTATATTTAGAACTTTGTATTCTATTCTGTATTTTATTGGAAGCCAGTGTAGGGCGATGCGAGTTGGTGTGATATGCTCGTGTTTCTATGTTCCAGTAAGAATTCTGGCTGCTGTGTTCTGGAGTATTTGTAGCGGATGGATGGTAGTAAGAGGTAGGCCGAGGAGTAATGCATTGCAGTAGTCTAGGTTGAAAATATGAGTAGTTGTAGAACTGTTCTGAAATCCTCCAGTTTGAGAAAAGGTTTAAGACACCTAGGTGTGAGTAATTTGTGGTATCCTTCTTTGATTTTATTTGTTATGAGGGTTTTATATGATTGTCTATGGTTATTCCTAGGTTTCAAGTGTGGCTAATGGGAGAGATAAATGTTTTAGGGTCTTCCATTTTGAGAGGTTGTAAGGGAACTTCACTGACTTTTTTGTCTAGGATTATTAATTCAGTTTTCTCAATATTTATTATGAGTTTTATGGTGGATAGACACTGTTTGAATTCTGCGAGATAGCTGGTTATATTCTTGTAAGTTTCTTCTATTGTATACTTTATTGGGACCAGAATTTGGATGTCGTCAGCGTATAGGAAATAGGTTAGGCTTAGGCGATCCAGTGTGTGGCAGATCGGTAGAAGATAGATATTGAAAAGTGTTGCAGACAGGGCAGATCCTTGTGGGACTCCTGTACTTAGCTTTGCCTTGCTCGATAGGTTATTGCTGCTTAATAGAACTTCAGAATCCTTTGCTCTGTGTTCTTGACCTACTAGGGGGATAATGAAAGGAAAGTTATTCAAAGTTTTTTTGTGGTTTAGCAAAAACACTGTGTTAAATTAGAAAAAAACATTATATGCTAACAAAATTGTTTAAATAAACAGCTACATTGGAATATATCTAAGGAAAGTTCATTCCTTTTTTTTTTTTTATCTTTGCCTCTCCTTCTTAACCTGGGTATAATAGTTGGGTGGATTGTGGGCCTCTTTCCCTTGGTGGGAGAGTCAGCAGGGAGGAAGGCACTGAACCGCACCTCTGCGGACAACATTTAAGAGCTTGCTGCCCTGGTCACGCATGATTACATTTAATAACATCAGACACCTCAGCCATGACAGTTGCCTTCTCTTCCACAGAGGTAGCAGTTTATACTGGGTCAGACCAAGGTTCATCACGCTCAGGATCCTGTATGTGTCAGTGGATTTATTTATTTATTTATTTAAAAAAAATTTTATATACCGACATTCATCAAAGATATCACATCGGTTCACAGTGTAACGCAAACAGACGCCTGGAGTAGCGCTTTACATCGAACAAATATAACAAGTTAACAAAAGAGTAATTTAGGGGGGGAGATATAATGGGGAATTATATTATTATGAATAGCTTTATTATTATGGATAGCTTGGGTCACAAGTAGATTCCAAAAATAGATCTATTTTTTATGGATAGCTTGGGTCACAAGTAGATTCCAAAAAATAGATCTATTTTCTGTTACTCACTCCCAGGGATAAGCAATGGTTTTCCCAAGTCAATATAGCTATTAACGTTTTATGATTTTTTTCCTGCAGGAGCTTGTCCAAACCTCTTTTAAACACTTCTATGCTAGTCACCTTGAATACATCTTTGGCAACAAATTCCATAGCTTGATTATATGCTTTCTATGATTTTTAAAAAATCTGCTGGTTGTTAGCTTATTGTAGTACTATTTGAAAGTGTAAATAACTGCCTCTTATTTACCAGTTCCATCCAAGTAATGATTTTATAAACTTCTCAATTGTCTCTTTTCCAAGCTGAAGATTCTATCCTGTTTAATCTTCCCTCTTAAGGGAGCCGTTCCATCTCCTTTATCATTTGGGGTACCTTCTCTGTTCCTTTTGAGTTCCGCAATGTCTTTTTAAAGATGGGGCTAACAGAATTTCATACAGTACTCAAGATGCATTTGCACCAAGGAATATAAAGAGGCATTATTTTATTTCTGTATTTTTAATATTCTTTTATTCCACTAATCCAAATAAATTGTCCAGTTTGGAAAGCAACATCTATATACATAATTTTAATAACAAGCACAAAATTAAAAATACACATTATAAACAAACATGATTATAAAACAATAAATTAATTAAAAGAATCCTTAAATAGCAGAGCTTTAACTGACTTTCTAAAAATTTTAGATCTTTCTCTTGCCTAAACTCAATTGGAAGACCATTCCAAAACATAGGCATTGCAAAGAAAAGGATCTTGACAAACCAGGTAATCTATAATCCTGACCTGAAGGGATAACTAGGTAACACGTGCCAGCAGAATGTAAGGTACTCTGTGGGACATACCACGTTAATTTCTGCATTACTATACATACATCTTCCACATATGGCAGTTTCTGTGTTAGGACCATTAATTTAAAATTTGCCCTCTTTTTGATTGGAAGCCAAAGTAGATCCTTCAACACAGTAATAATATGTTCCCGATATCTCAAGCCACTCAACAAACAAGCTGCAGGCATTCTGAACTAATTGTACCGCTCAAAACCGCTTGTCAGACAATCCTAGCTGTAAACTATTGCAATAATCCAGATGTCCTATCACTATGGATTGCAACCTTGTGTGAAATAGCTCTATAGGGAGCACACTTTTCAATGGTTTTAGAAGCTTACGTTTTAGAAAGCTCCCCTCTACTCTTTTAATATGCAGCTTAAATGACAGGCTGGAATCCAACACAACTCCAAGAATTTTCCCTTCAGTGGGACCCTAGCCTTCCCACCCCACCAAAAAAATCTCCACTGGGCCTTATCCAGCTGTTGTAAATCTACGCTTCGTAGCTGCAGAGGTATGTTCTGAAAGAGGTACACCACTTGGGCAAAATATTCATCTTAAAAAGATTAACTCTGCCCCCCAAGGACAGTGGTAAGTGGGTCCAAATGAGCAACTTGTCCTGGGTAGTCCACAGCAAGGGATGAACATTTAACTTATACAAGTGTGAGAGCGTACGAGGAATAACAATCCCAAGATAAGTGAACGAGGTATCTGCCCATTGAAGTGGGAAATCTTCCCCCTAAGCTTGCTGCAGGTTATTGAGATAGACCAAAGCCATGGATTTATGCATATTCAGCCGTAAACCCGAGAATACCCCAAAAGCCCAAATAATTTGAAGGAGGGGGTGAAGGGACCTACGGGGATCTGTAAGAAAGACTAAAATTTCATCTGCAAATGCAGAACATTTAAAGGTTACAGATTAAAATCGTATGCCCTTGACCTCCTTTGCTAATTGAATTATTTTTAGTAAGGGTTCGAGCTGGAGAACAAACAATAATGGGGAAAGGGGGCATCCCTGAAGTGTGCCCTGGGTAATAGAGAAGGCCTCTGATTTTGAACCATTTGCTATGACAGATACTTCTGGAGCCTGATACAGAAGGCGTATCGCATCAACAAACAGCCCTTCAAATCCCATCTGGCACAGGACAGATGGGATTATCAAATGCTTATCAAATGCTTTTTCAGCATCAAAACTTATAGCAAGAAAGGGGGTATCCATTTGCTGACACATCGTCATGGCGACTAACACTTTGCAAATATTGGTGTGAGCATACCTTTTTCTGATGAAACCCACGTGATCCAACCCAATGAGGGATGGCAGTATCTCCGCTAAGCAATCCACCAGTATTTTTGCAAAAATATTTTGATCAAAGTTTAATAAATATATAGGTTGATAAGATTCAGGTAATAACGGATCCTTCCCTGACTTATGAATAAGAGTAAGATTTGTTGTATTGGTATGAGCAAGAAAGGATCCAATCACCAGCAGCTCTGAGAGGACACCAACCAAGGGAGCTCCCACTAAATCCGACATACACTTGTAAAACTCCGCACCATAACTGTCCAGTCCTGGCGCTTTAAGTGTCTTGGCCTTCCCAATGACCAAGGTAATCTCATCTAATGTGATTGGAATATTTAAGTTAGATTTTTGTTCCAGTGTGAGCCGCAGAAGATTCAGGTGAGCACAGAAATGGGTACATGCTTCACCATCCCACCCTTCCGAGGAGTATAGATTGCCATAGAATTCCTTAAATCTTTGCAGAATATTAGCTATGTCTGTAAGGATCTGGCTGGTGGAAGAGCGTAAAGCTGGGATATAATGCGGGCCATGAGCGGCACATACCAAATTGGCTAGCAACTTACCAGCTTTATTATTGTGCTGATAGAACTTATACTGGTATTAGAGAAAACTCTTCTGGGCCCTCTGGTGGAGTAGCGTATTTAATTTTCCCTGAATGGTTAAAAACTGTGTCCTAGCTATGCGAGAATTAGCGCTCTGTTCAATTGAGCAGTTAGAGTCAGAATTCTATGATCTATAGCTTTCTTCCAATGGGCCATATACGAAATAATATCCCCCCCTCAGCACCACCTTAGCAGTATACCAAAACAAGGCTGGGGATGTTACATGTTGGGCGTTAAGTTCTGCATATTCCTTCCATCTAGCTCGCAGGTACTCTTGAAATTTTACATCATTGGCTAAGTATTAAAGGAACCGCCAATGAAAGGCTGTAGGGTTGGGGCTACCTAACAGCAATTCCAAACGTACTGGAGTGTGGTCGGGGATGACAATTTCTTCAATATCAGCGGCTCGCACCTTGGACATACTGCTCACACTGATTAAGAAATAATCGAGTCGGGAGAGGGTACCATGGGCTTGAGATATGTGTGTGAAGTCTTTTTCACCTGGATGCAAGACTCGCCATACATCCACCAATTGTAGAGAACATTCCAAAAATGAGGGGCCTAGGTGGACAGTGATTCAACTGTATTCCCATTTTAATGAAGGTATCTTCCATGTGACTCCTTTGCAATTCACAAAGAGCTGGATTTTCAGAGGATTTACGTGCATAGGGGGGATTAAGCGCACCGGGCCTATTTTATAAAGGCCCGGCTACGCGCGTAAAGCCCAGGACGCATCTAAGTCCCGCTTGCGCGCACATGTTATAAGATCAGGCATACATTTGAAAATCTACCCCAAAGTATCTTTCTTGAAGTCCAGCTCTATTGCAAGTGTGTCAGTATTTCAATACAAGCACTTTGTATGTATTTTGACAATGTTTGATGTTGATACCTATACATGTTATAAATGTATAACTATACAGAGAGTTTAGAGCGGTGTGAATGAGGAATGATTGACTAGGGCAATTGATAAATATGGGTGTGTGTTATTGTGCCAATTTTATTTCTTGAAATATTTTTTGAATAGTTTTGATATTCTTTGCCATTGTGTAATAAAGCATGCAACATTAATCATCTTTCAAATCATTAAGCCACACTGGCTAAAAAACGTTGTACAATCATTGCTGGAAAAATATCTATGCTGACAGTAAAAATCACAAACTATTATAAATATCCATCAAAATGTGATTGAATGTGATAAAGTGCTTATTGTTAAATAATTTATATTACTGGTATCTAAAACACTACTCCTCTTGCTCCTATACATGCTGCCTTCAGTTAATACTCCCCAAAAAATTCAGTAGTTGAATTTAACCTTAACATCTGGAATGTACCACATGTTTTATTAAAAAATGAGTCTGAATAAATAGGCCAAGTAATAACTTTTAACAAGCTTTGACAAAACTAACCACTAGACATCTAAAAACATAGTTAAATTGTGTCCTAGAAATTGTGCAATATGATTTTTTGCTCTCATGACAGTTCAATTGGAACAGTTACAGAAGTCTTGGTAAACCATTTATAATTGATTGAGAAATACAGAAACATAGGTAAAAGCCCTTTTGAAGCTACAGACTAGACGGAATGGAAAAAGGTGAGAACACGTTCCTGAATGAGTAGACTATAAATTTTCTCTGCAAAAACAGAGGTGCTTCTTTGGAAGAGTATCCACTGAAAAGTTAAAGGAAACTGTAGCATAAATTTATCTATATATTTATTTAAAAGTGTTTCTATTCCATTTATAACAAAATGTGCTAAATGGATTACAATATATAAAACATTTTAAAAATACAAAAAACATAAAACACATATATAATTAACACACAAAAATAAAATAGAAATACCTAAAATATACCAAATACTGAAAACAATAAACTCAAAATTAAGAAAATGCCTGAAGAAACAGATGTGCCTTAAGAAGCTTTTGAAATGACTTTGTCATCTAAATCTCGCAAAGCCCCAGGTAGGGCATTCCCTAAAGTAGGCCCTACGACCAAAAATAACCTACTGTGTGTTTCTTGCAATCGAGCAAGGTTAGTGAAAGGAATCACCAGAAGATTGTTTTCAGCGGAACACAAATTATGACTAAGAATGTAAGGTTGCAGAAGATCAGCTAAATAAGCAGGGCCTTTTTATTTCAGTGCCTTAAAAAATAGTAATAGTAACTTAAACCTAAAACTAAACTTCACGGGAAACCAATGACGTTCCTTGAGCCAAGGCGTGACGTGATCGCATCACAAAATTCAGCTGAGCGGCTGAATTTTGCAAAACCTGTACAGCTCTCAAGGATACCCCAGGCAGGCCAACAAAAAGAGAGTTGCAGTAATCTACCGAAGACAATACAAAAGCCTGAACAATGGTTCGATCAACATCCTTATCAAATATTTTTCAAATGATGTAGTTTAAAATAAGCACCCTTCAGAATGCTCTGCAAGCGAGCCTTAAAGTTAAGACGACTGTCAAAAGTTACACCCAGATTTTACACCAAACTTGAAAACTGAACGTCAATGTGTAGTAATGACAAAGAACCAGTATTATGTTTTTCTAAAAAATCTGGATCACGGGAAAAACATATTGCTTCCGTTTTGCGAGCATTCAGCAACAGATGGTTCTTAAGCATCCATTCATTAAAAAGCTGAGCACAATCTCCAATATGAGTTAGGGTAGCTGACAAATCCCTTTTTATATGAAAATAAAATTGCAGATCACCTGCATAAGGGGATACATTTTAAAAGGGCCGCGCAGACGTCCATGTGCACACATGGATGCGCCGATTTTATAACATACACGCGTTTCCGCACGCATGTTGTAAAATCTGATACCCATGCGCACAGGCATGCCCGGGTTCCCAGTCGCGCACACAAGGGGGGTATTTTGTTTAAAAGTGTGTGGCGTTGTATTTGGGCCTTCCCCAGTTCCCTTCCAGTCTACTCCAATTAAGGAGCAGGCTTGGAACTTTCCTAACTCTTCTTCCTCCCTTTTCCCCCTCTCATCCCTGACCCCTAAACCCCACATTTCTTTTGTTTCAGAACTTACCTGCTTGATAGAGCAGCAGTAAGTTCCACGTGCCGGCCAGATGCCATATCAGTTTACATTGAGGTACTGTAAGTATTTCCCTATCCCCAGAGGGCTTACAATCTAAGGCCTGGATTTATCAAAATGTGGTAAGTACTGCATGCTAATATAGCAATTTGCCTGTGCAAATGGGGGACCATTTTTGAGAGAGAGAGAGAGAGAGAGAGAGAGAGAGAGAGAGAGAGAGAGAGAGAGAGAGAGAGAGAGAGAGAGAGAGAGAGAGAGAGAGAGAGAGAGAGAGAGAGAGACTGGCCATAATATCATGGCCCATAGGTAGGTATTTGTATTCCTATGGTAGGGCCACCTAGTAACTCGAGGTGGGGATTAGGTAAGAGTGTAGGGGGTTAGGGGCCACTTTGACATTCTACGTGATACCTACGAACAGAACAGTGGTCTCTGGTGAAGATTTGCTAGCCTTTGGAGTGAGGAAACTCACTCCAAGATGAGATTTGGGCAATGTTCTCTCAACCTAGCTTGATGTTACCCAGGTAGAGTGTCCATCAAGCTAGGTTGAGAGAACATTGCCCAAATCTCAACTTGGAGTGAGTTTCCTCACTCCAAAGGCCAGCAAATCTTCACAAGAGGCCACTGTTCTGTTCGTAGGTATCACGTAGAATGTCAAAGTGGCCCCTAACCCCCTACACTCTTACCTAATCCCCACCTCGAGTTACTAGGTGGCCCTACCATAGGGATACAAATACCTACCTATGGGCCAGTCTCTCTCTCTCTCTCCAGCCCCTAATTTAGCTAAAACCTGCCCAAACTCCTCCCCTGATCCATGCACTACTTTACTCTTCGCATGCATTAACGCCATAACGCATTTTGATAAATGATCCTATAGGTTTCCTCAGGTGTGGTCCCAATATCTAACACAGTAGCCATGTAAATTACTATGCTATTTGGCTTTCAAGAAGTTCAGCCATCACACACTGGCTATGTTAAGTTTGGAGAAAACGATTCCTCCTACTAGCTTCATTTGGGCATCATCTTTTCTTGTGTGAGAAGGATGAATCTCTCTCTCTTTTTTTTTTTATTGAAGTTTGTCAGATCTATACACGTTCCCATTTCTTTTGGCACTGGAACCATTCATTTGATTCAGTTGCTTTTTCAATCACGTTAGCCATTTCCATGTTTCTGCTGCTCTACCTTGACTTTCAGTAGCAGTGGTATTGGGATATGATGGGGGTCACCATGCTGTAAGGTTCTGCTTCTCATTTTAAGACGATTTTGACTGGCTCCCGCTTTTTTTAAGAGTCCCATCTCACTGAAGATACAGGCTTATTTTTGCTATGTAACACCTTCTCTATGCCCTTTGTGTCTGGAGCCTTGCTCTGTGCTTTAACCATTCGTGAGTGCCTAGTTATCTCCATAATTGTGGGCAGTGTCTGGCCTTTCTGCATTTATTGACAACTTTATTGACAAGGCTTTTACTGAACATTACATATCCACAGCTACCGAGCATAAAAACTCCACAACATCCCTTCACCTCAACCTGCCATTTCACGGGAAGTCCTTAGGCAGACCTTTGTGGTAAACAAGATTTCCTATCAGACCCAGTAGAGGTCCCGCAGGTTCTCTTTCAGTGCCTTTGATTTCTCTTATTCCTCCTTGCAACAGCAGTTTATCAGAGGGATTCCAAAGGGATCTTCCGTAAGCTCCTGCTGGTCATTCAGTCTCGCTCGCTAAATACAAGGGGCGCAGTTCTTTAGAAGTCTGCTCTGGTTCAACTCTTCCTCAGGTGAGCTACACAGAAGCTGTAAATGTAGAACAAAGTTGTTTTTTTGTAAATTATTTATATTGAAGTGCATAACCAAGTAAATCTGTGACTTATTTTTCATTGCAAGTTATGATGAGAGATGCGTTTAGAGTAGTTATGAGTAGTTATTAGAGATGTGAATCGTGTCCTCAATCGTCTTAACGATCGATTTCGGCTGGGAGGGGGAGGGAATCGTATTGTTGCCGTTTGAGTGTGTAAATTATCGTGAAAAATCGTTAAAATCGTGAGCCGGCACACTAAACCCCCCTAAAACCCACCCGACCCTTTAAATTAAATCCCCCACCCTCCCGAACCCCCCCCAATGCTTTAAATTACCTGGGGATCCGGCGGTGGTCCAGAACGGCGGCGGTCCGGAATGGCCCCCTCAATAGAATCGTGTTGTCTTCACCCGGCGCCATTTTTCAAAATGGCCACCGCAATATGGCGGCGGCCATAGACAAAAACGATTCGACGCAGGAGGTCGTTCCGGACCCCCGCTGGACTTTTGGCAAGTCTTGTGGGGGTCAGGAGGCCCCCCCAAGCTGGCCAAAATTTTCCTGGGAGTCCAGCGGGGTTCCGGGAGCAATTTCTTGCCGCGAATCGTTTTCGTACGGAAAATGGCGCCGGCAGGAGATCGACTGCAGGAGGTCGTTCAGCGGCGGTCCGGAACCCCCGCTGAACGACCTCCTGCGTCGAATCGTTTTTGTCTATGGCCGCCGCCATATTGCGGCGGCCATTTTGAAAAATGGCGCCGGCTGAAGACAACACGATTCTATTGAGGGGGCCGTTCCGGACCGCCGCCGTTCTGGACCACCGCCGGATCCCCAGGTAATTTAAAGCATTGGGGGGGGGGGTTCGGGAGGGTGGGGGATTTAATTTAAAGGGTCGGGGTGGGTTTTAGGGGGTTTTAGTGTGCCGGTTTTCCTGCCCTCCCCCTTCCCCCGATTTACGATTTTTTAACGATAAATCGGGGGAATTGGTATTGTATCGTGGCCCTAACGATTTTTTGACGATTTAAAATATATCGGACGATATTTTAAATCGTCAAAAAACGATTCACATCCCTAGTAGTTATGTGGTAATTTATACAGTTCTCTAAAGCAGTTTAGCTTATCTGATGCCAGGATGGGGGAGGATGAGGGGTAGTAGCTACCAGAGAAGAATCACCTTTATAAATTCTGGCAGGTTTGCTTGCCTGGAAGGCGGCGTCCCAGAGGCTCCCCAATACCACACCCTGCTCATCCTTGTAATATTTCCCCCTGGGTTCAGCAGATCTAAAAAGACTGACGACAGGTGTAAGAGTTTTAACTTTGATTGGAAACAAATCCACACACACAAGTAAGAATAACAGGGGATGGGGGAAAAACAGAAATCAGTGAAAATCCCTCTGCGAAACAGACCATTGTGTAGTAGTACCAGCTACCTATAGCAACTAGCTGATACTTAGTTTATACATTTTTATCAGTAAATGTATAACATAATAAATATTAGAAATATTTATCCTCTCTCCTCCTCCCTCCTTCTCAGCTCTCCTCTCTCCTCCTCCCCTTTCTCCCTCACTAGCCTGCCTGCACTTCTTAGTCTTTTTCCATTGTACATATGTATATATTTGCAAACGTTGCTATAATATAATTTAATGCAAACTTTCCCATGTTATCTCCCACCCCCTTTTAATACCTTGTTCGCATGTTTTAATCGTTCAATGTAAAGCGCCATGCCTAGCGCCAGTTTATGTTACAATGTGAACCGATATGATATCCTGGATGAATGTCGGTATATAAAAATTTTAAATAAATAAATAAAATAAATTAGAAATACTAGAATTTCCTAAAATTGTTAGTGTCTCTAAATGCGCACATATATTCAGTGGTGGTGCCCGTAGCTGTAAAAGAACTACAGTGTCACCCCCATCACTCAGGGCCTTGAAGGAAAAATTCCTTCCCCCCTCCTGCCAGTAAAGACACCAGGCCCTGGGGAAAAGAGCCTTGTGAGAGAGCTAAGTGTGAGTGTGAGAGAGCCCCAAGATATAGAAATTCTTTTATGGCCCCATTAGTAACTAGCTGCTACCCCAAAAGGGGGTTACACAAGGTCTAACCCCCAGCATTTTGGTCTAACTCGCATTGCTACAGGAAAATAAAGCCCCAACCTGCCCCACTAAGATGTTTTTAAATACACAGTCCTCAACCAGATCACTATTCTTTGATTGTGATTACTCTAGGCAGCAAAACTGCAGCAAAACTCTAGTGTAATAATGCAGTTAGACCAAAATGCTGGGGAACCTTTTGTAACCCCCCTTTTGGGGTAGCAGCTAGTTACCAATGGGGCCATAAAAGAATTTATATATCTTGGGGCTCTCTCACACTCACACTCGCTCTCTCACACTCACACTTAGCTCTCTCACACTCACACTTAGCTCTCTCACACTCACACTCGCTCTTTCACAAGGCTCTTTTCCCCAGGACCTGGTGTCTTTACTGGCGGGGGGGTTGGGAAGGAATTTCTTCTTCAAAGCCCTGAGTGATGGGGGTGACCCTGTAGTTCTATTAAATGGGTCAGCTGTAAATCCTTTACCACTGTGAATGTTGTAGGTGCCAGTAACGCTCAGGAGGTTTGGATGGAGTGTCCAAAAATAAACTTTACTGAAGATAACTCGGTTATCTTGGCCTGCATGTCTGACATTGCTGCCTGGATGTCCCACCACCACCTTAAACTCAACATGGCCAAGACAGAGCTCCTTATCTTTCCCCCCAAGCCCACCTCACCTCTTCTTCCTTTTCCCTGTTTCTGTGGATAACACGGTCGTCATCCCAGTCCCATCAGCTCTTAACCTTGGAATCCTTTTCGACTCCTCTCTCTCCTTCTCCACGCATATCCACAACACTGCTAAAACGTGGCGTTGCTTTCTTTACAACATTGCCAAAATCCATCCTTTCCTTTCTGAACTCACTACCAGAACCCTCATCCACTCTCTCATCTCCTCCCGTTTAGACTATTGCAACCTGCTCCTCGCAGGTCTGCCGGCAAGCCATCTCTCTCCAATACAATTGCCCTAAATTCAGCCGCACGACTTATCTATCGCCAAACTCGCTATCTCACATAGCCCCTCTATCGGCTCCCTATCCATAGAAACATAGAAACATAGAAATGACGGCAGAAGAAGACCAAATGGCCCATCCAGTCTGCCCAGCAAGCTTCCCTCTTTCTTCTCCCATACTTATCTGTTTCTCTTAGCTCTTGGTTCTAATTCCCTTCCACCCCCACATACAGTTCAAGCTCCTCTTTCTCACCTAGAAATGCCTTCACTCTGCAGCACCTCACTGCCTCTCCTCCCTTCTCTCTCTCTCCACCTCTCCTCGTGCACGCCACTCATCGGATAACTCACTATTAAATGTGCCCTTCTCCTCTACTGCCAATTCCCAACTCCACCTGGCTGCACCGTGAGTGAGCTTGGAATAGTCTCCCTGAACTGATGCGTCGTGCTCCCTCTCTTGCCATGTTTAAATCCCATCTAAAGAGCCACCTTTTTGAAACCACTTTTAAATCTTATGCCTGAATGTCTGCTTTTAGTCTTGTTAGCTGTCTTTTCTTTTTAACCATTATCTTACTTTATGAAGTAACCTAAGTCTCTTATCCTGTATGTCTGCCTTATTATACTGTAAGCTCTATGGAGCAGGGACTGTCTTTTTGTATGTTTCTTCAGGGCTGTATATGTCATGTAATGCTGTAGAAATGTTAAGCAGTAGTAGTAGTTAAGTGAATGGCACAGTTCAAAATAATTCTTAACACTAGGGCTGGCCCTTACATTCACAGTCCTTTCTTTATCTGTGCAAGTGTCTCTTTCTACCACACAGGCAAGGGAAACGCTCACCCTCCAGGGCATGTATAAATGAGGTTCCCAAGTGGATAGGGGAATCCTTTTTTTGGGCAGAAAACCCCCTTCCAAGTGGTAAAGAAAATTTGGTAAAAAAAATCAGCCTATGCACAGGTCCTAATTTACCTCATCTGCTGATGGGGGAGGGGACCTGCAGGGCTCCTCACTGCAGGTTGCACTAACTCCCCCTCGGCCTAAGGCTCCACATCTGCAACACTCCCACTGTATCTTAGGACCTCAGTGTGGTGCTATCTCAGCTGATGAAAGCTCCCTTTCAGCCTCTGCACTCCGGTGGCCTGAAGCACCTGACCTGGAAGGTCGTATTTTTGGTGCTAGTCACTTCACCACACAGGGTCAGCTAGCCCCAGGCCTTAGTGGCTTATCCACCGTACGTATGCAGCCTACGGAGGTGTGGGAGTTCCATCTTAATCAGTCCATCCTCCTGCCAACGTTCTTTCCCAGGCCCCATTTGCACCAAGGCGAACAAGCCTTGCATAGCTTGGACTGCAAAAGAGCATTAGCCTTCTATCGGGAGCGGACAGAAGCCCTTAGACAGTCCACCCAGCTTTTTGTTGCTTTGACAGGAATAAGTTGGGTATTGCTGTTGCCAAACAGACACTTTCTAGTTGGCTAGCAGACTGCAAATCTACCTGTTATGCCCAAGTGGGCATAAGCTCACTCTGTCAGAGCCATGGCAGCGTCGGTGGCCCACTTACCAGCAGATCCCATGGAGGAAATCTGCAGAGCTGCGACGTGGAGCTCTCTCTCCACACATTCACATAACATTATTGTTTGGACAGGGCCGGCCCATGTGACAGCAAATTTGGCCAATCTGTCCTTTGGAACTTGTTTGAGTTGTAGAATTCAACTCTGTTCCTGCCTAGGGCCTATTATTTGTATTCAGGCTGTTCCCCCCTGCCCCCGCCTTCCATGATCAACAAAACTAGTTGTTGTTGTGCCTGTTGGAAATTTTTGGTTTTTGCTGGTCCCCCTTTTATGTTGGGGGGGGGGGGGGCAGCCTCTAGCTAGGGATTCACCCATGTCTGCCATCCTGCTTGCCCTCAGAGAAAGCAGTTGCTTACCTGTAACAGGTGTTCTCTGAGGACAGCAGGACGTCAGTCCTCACGAAACACGCCCGCCACCACACGGAGCTGGGTTTCCAGTATGTGGGTTTCTTCTCCTTTATTATTTTCTTCTCTTGAATTCTGTATTATAAGACTGAAGGGGGACCCCGTGTAGACGCATGGTACAGTGCATGCCGGAGCGTTCTAGAAACTTTGACGTATGTTTTGCATGCCGGGTTCCGTCTGATGATGTCACCCATGTGTAAGGACTGACATTCTGCTGTCCTCAGAGGGCACCTGTTACAAGTAAAGACATTTGCATCCAGGAAAAGTTTGGAAACTGTAACTTTTTGCCATGGAAAGAAAGTTAGAAAGGCTGCATCTGTTTCATCAGAGGAGGTTTAAACCTATCATGCTAACTGCAGTATAGGACAATTTTTTTTCTGAAGGAAACAGCATTCCTCTTTTAATACTGGGAAGATTTATGCTTGGACTCTGAAACAAAATCTCTCTCTATAAATAGGCATAAACTGTTTGAGAATTGTCTTCACAAGATTTCATCTCAGCCTGACTGTTTATTGATGCTGCTCAAATGGAGAACCGTGATGGGATAGCCACCCCATCAGAATTTTTAATTGAATAACACAGGCAATGAAAACGGTGATGCTTGAGGAATATGTGCTTGATACAGGGCTTTTTATTCTGCTTTTCCCCCCTCCTTTGATTCTGCCCCTGGGAAATGACAGGAGGGGAGGGGCTGGATTACAGAGCAGTGTAGCTCTCATTTCTGTCTACTCTGGTATCCGCCCCGCACCTCCTGATCCCTTCAGGCTGCTGCCTGGGAGGGGAGGGGCTGGAGGGAGCAGGAAACAGAGGGCTGTTCTCTATAGGGCACTGACCAATAGAGTTGGGCACTAGCCCTGCATCCCATCACTAGGGTCAATACAGAAGGGCATCGGAACCTGGTCATTTTCCTTATTATTAACTATCTGTACCCTGTCATTTTAATTACTGTTATTAGCACTATTATTTATTTGTTCTTCTTTTTTCCTCGTTAACCGCTTTACATGTTACTCAGGCAGCATATGCACAAATTTTGTTTTGTGACAATAAAGTTTCCAGAATCTAAATCTGAGGAAAGCACCAGGGAGAAAAGATAGAGAGAAAAGCAACAGTACTGCCTCTCTCTCTTTCTCTCTTCTGGCCTCCTTTCACCACTGGTGCTTTTCTCGTGCCATGAAGGTGGCAGAGGAGGCACCAATAGGTAAAAATGCTGCTCGCTTATGCCTCCTGTGGGCGGTAGGGAGGATAGGGAGGGGGGGGGGGGGGGAGAATCATGCAATGACTGAACCCTGCAGCCACTGATAGGGAGGTGGGGGTGGTTGTCCTGGTTTTCCCCGCCCCATCCCCCCCCCCCCCCCAAGGATGGCCCTGTATCTGGTACCTTTCTTTCTAGGAAAAAAAAAAAAAAAAGAAAGCATTGGTTTGTTTATTGGGCAAGAATGCCCCTCGATGGGATTACCCCAAAATGTGCATTACGTATGTTTCTTTCTGGTGATGTTTGCATCCCCAAGAGCAGAGCCCCTAGAGGTGGGTGGGCAGGACTCTCTTTTCCTTTTCTTTGGATACGATGGTGTGCAAAACGCAGCCATACCCACCCAGTTCCCAAAGTACCTATGTGTGAAATTTGCCCCTTGCTAGCGTAGTTGCCCTTGCCGGTGCAGAGGCAGCAGACTCTGCCTCTGCCAGTGATGTCAGGTTAGAGCAGGTTGGCTGGAGAGGACAGGGCACTCCCCAGACACAACTCTTCTGCCCAGAGAGTAGAGGGCGAGACTTAAGGAGCAGTCTGCACGGGTATCACCTCTTCACAGAGAGCTGCTGGAGTGGGGAGCAGGCCCTCTCTGAACCGAAGACTGCCTGAAGCTGAAGTGCCCAAAAGACAGGACGGTAATCGGTCCTGCACGGGTATCACCTCTTCACAGAGAGCTGCTGGAGTGGGGAGCAGGCCCTCTCTGAACCGAAGACTGCCTGAAGCTGAAGTGCCCAAAAGACAGGACGGTAATCGGTCCTGCACGGGTATCACCTCTTCACAGAGAGCTGCTGGAGTGGGGAGCAGGCCCTCTCTGAACCGAAGACTGCCTGAAGCTGAAGTGCCCAAAAGACAGGACGGTAATCGGTCCTGCACGGGTATCACCTCTTCACAGAGAGCTGCTGGAGTGGGGAGCAGGCCCTCTCTGAACCGAAGACTGCCTGAAGCCGAAGTGCCCAAAAGACAAGATGGTAATCGGTCCTGCACGGGTATCACCTCTTCACAGAGAGCTGCTGGAGTGGGGAGCAGGCCCTCTCTGAACCGAAGACTGCCTGAAGCCGAAGTGCCCAAAAGACAGGACGGTAATCGGTCCTGCACGGGTATCACCTCTTCACAGAGAGCTGCTGGAGTGGGGAGCAGGCCCTCTCTGAACTGAAGACTGCCTGAAGCTGAAGTGCCCAAAAGACAGGACGGTAATCGGTCCTGCACGGGTATCACCTCTTCACAGAGAGCTGCTGGAGTGGGGAGCAGGCCCTCTCTGAACCGAAGACTGCCTGAAGCTGAAGTGCCCAAAAGACAGGACGGTAATCGGTCCTGCACGGGTATCACCTCTTCACAGAGAGCTGCTGGAGTGGGGAGCAGGCCCTCTCTGAACCGAAGACTGCCTGAAGCTGAAGTGCCCAAAAGACAGGACGGTAATCGGTCCTGCACGGGTATCACCTCTTCACAGAGAGCTGCTGGAGTGGGGAGCAGGCCCTCTCTGAACCGAAGACTGCCTGAAGCTGAAGTGCCCAAAAGACAGGATGGTAATCGGTCCTGCACGGGTATCACCTCTTCACAGAGAGCTGCTGGAGTGGGGAGCAGGCACTCTCTGAACTGAAGACTGCCTGAAGCTGAAGTGCCCAAAAGACAGGATGGTAATCGGTCCTGCACGGGTATCACCTCTTCACAGAGAGCTGCTGGAGTGGGGAGCAGGCACTCTCTGAACTGAAGACTGCCTGAAGCTGAAGTGCCCAAAAGACAGGATGGTAATCGGTCCTGCACGGGTATCACCTCTTCACAGAGAGCTGCTGGAGTGGGGAGCAGGCCCTCTCTGAACCGAAGACTGCCTGAAGCTGAAGTGCCCAAAAGACAGGATGGTAATCGGTCCTGCACGGGTATCACCTCTTCACAGAGAGCTGCTGGAGTGGGGAGCAGGCCCTCTCTGAACCGAAGACTGCCTGAAGCTGAAGTGCCCAAAAGACAGGATGGTAATCGGTCCTGCACGGGTATCACCTCTTCACAGAGAGCTGCTGGAGTGGGGAGCAGGCCCTCTCTGAACCGAAGACTGCCTAAAGCCGAAGTGCCCAAAAGACAGGACGGTAATCGGTCCTGCACGGGTATCACCTCTTCACAGAGAGCTGCTGGAGTGGGGAGCAGGCACTCTCTGAACTGAAGACTGCCTGAAGCCGAAGTGCCCAAAAGACAGGACGGTAATCGGTCCTGCACGGGTATCACCTCTTCACAGAGAGCTGCTGGAGTGGGGAGCAGGCACTCTCTGAACTGAAGACTGCCTGAAGCCGAAGTGCCCAAAAGACAGGACGGTAATCGGTCCTGCACGGGTATCACCTCTTCACAGAGAGCTGCTGGAGTGGGGAGCAGGCCCTCTCTGAACCGAAGACTGCCTAAAGCCGAAGTGCCCAAAAGACAGGACGGTAATCGGTCCTGCACGGGTATCACCTCTTCACAGAGAGCTGCTGGAGTGGGGAGCAGGCCCTCTCTGAACCGAAGACTGCCTGAAGCTGAAGTGCCCAAAAGACAGGACGGTAATCGGTCCTGCACGGGTATCACCTCTTCACAGAGAGCTGCTGGAGTGGGGAGCAGGCCCTCTCTGAACCGAAGACTGCCTGAAGCTGAAGTGCCCAAAAGACAGGACGGTAATCGGTCCTGCACGGGTATCACCTCTTCACAGAGAGCTGCTGGAGTGGGGAGCAGGCCCTCTCTGAACCGAAGACTGCCTGAAGCCGAAGTGCCCAAAAGACAGGACGGTAATCGGTCCTGCACGGGTATCACCTCTTCACAGAGAGCTGCTGGAGTGGGGAGCAGGCCCTCTCTGAACCGAAGACTGCCTGAAGCCGAAGTGCCCAAAAGACAGGACGGTAATCGGTCCTGCACGGGTATCACCTCTTCACAGAGAGCTGCTGGAGTGGGGAGCAGGCCCTCTCTGAACCGAAGACTGCCTGAAGCTGAAGTGCCCAAAAGACAAGATGGTAATCGGTCCTGCACGGGTATCACCTCTTCACAGAGAGCTGCTGGAGTGGGGAGCAGGCCCTCTCTGAACCGAAGACTGCCTGAAGCTGAAGTGCCCAAAAGACAGGACGGTAATCGGTCCTGCACGGGTATCACCTCTTCACAGAGAGCTGCTGGAGTGGGGAGCAGGCCCTCTCTGAACCGAAGACTGCCTGAAGCTGAAGTGCCCAAAAGACAGGATGGTAATCGGTCCTGCACGGGTATCACCTCTTCACAGAGAGCTGCTGGAGTGGGGAGCAGGCCCTCTCTGAACTGAAGACTGCCTGAAGCTGAAGTGCCCAAAAGACAGGATGGTAATCGGTCCTGCACGGGTATCACCTCTTCACAGAGAGCTGCTGGAGTGGGGAGCAGGCCCTCTCTGAACCGAAGACTGCCTGAAGCTGAAGTGACCAAAAGACAGGATGGTAATCGGGCCTGCACGGGTATCACCTCTTCACAGAGAGCTGCTGGAGTGGGGAGCAGGCACTCTCTGAACTGAAGACTGCCTGAAGCTGAAGTGCCCAAAAGACAAGATGGTAATCGGTCCTGCACGGGTATCACCTCTTCACAGAGAGCTGCTGGAGTGGGGAGCAGGCCCTCTCTGAACTGAAGACTGCCTGAAGCTGAAGTGCCCAAAAGACAGGATGGTAATCGGTCCTGCACGGGTATCACCTCTTCACAGAGAGCTGCTGGAGTGGGGAGCAGGCCCTCTCTGAACCGAAGACTGCCTGAAGCTGAAGTGCCCAAAAGACAGGATGGTAATCGGTCCTGCACGGGTATCACCTCTTCACAGAGAGCTGCTGGAGTGGGGAGCAGGCCCTCTCTGAACCGAAGACTGCCTGAAGCTGAAGTGCCCAAAAGACAGGACGGTAATCGGTCCTGCACGGGTATCACCTCTTCACAGAGAGCTGCTGGAGTGGGGAGCAGGCCCTCTCTGAACCGAAGACTGCCTGAAGCTGAAGTGCCCAAAAGACAGGATGGTAATCGGTCCTGCACGGGTATCACCTCTTCACAGAGAGCTGCTGGAGTGGGGAGCAGGCCCTCTCTGAACCGAAGACTGCCTGAAGCTGAAGTGCCCAAAAGACAGGACGGTAATCGGTCCTGCACGGGTATCACCTCTTCACAGAGAGCTGCTGGAGTGGGGAGCAGGCCCTCTCTGAACCGAAGACTGCCTGAAGCCGAAGTGCCCAAAAAAACAAGACGGTAATCGGTCCTGCACGGGTATCACCTCTTCACAGAGAGCTGCTGGAGTGGGGAGCAGGCCCTCTCTGAACCGAAGACTGCCTGAAGCTGAAGTGCCCAAAAGACAGGACGGTAATCGGTCCTGCACGGGTATCACCTCTTCACAGAGAGCTGCTGGAGTGGGGAGCAGGCCCTCTCTGAACCGAAGACTGCCTGAAGCTGAAGTGCCCAAAAAAACAAGACGGTAATCGGTCCTGCACGGGTATCACCTCTTCACAGAGAGCTGCTGGAGTGTGGAGCAGGCCCTCTCTGAACCGAAGACTGCCTTAAGCTGAAGTGCCCAAAAAAACAAGACGGTAATCGGTCCTGCACGGGTATCACCTCTTCACAGAGAGCTGCTGGAGTGGGGAGCAGGCCCTCTCTGAACCGAAGACTGCCTGAAGCTGAAGTGCCCAAAAAAACAAGACGGTAATCGGTCCTGCACGGGTATCACCTCTTCACAGAGAGCTGCTGGAGTGGGGAGCAGGCCCTCTCTGAACCGAAGACTGCCTGAAGCCGAAGTGCCCAAAAGACAGGACGGTAATCGGTCCTGCACGGGTATCACCTCTTCACAGAGAGCTGCTGGAGTGGGGAGCAGGCCCTCTCTGAACCGAAGACTGCCTGAAGCCGAAGTGCCCAAAAGACAAGACGGTAATCGGTCCTGCACGGGTATCACCTCTTCACAGAGAGCTGCTGGAGTGGGGAGCAGGCCCTCTCTGAACCGAAGACTGCCTGAAGCCGAAGTGCCCAAAAGACAAGACGGTAATCGGTCCTGCATGGGTATCACCTCTTCACAGAGAGCTGCTGGAGTGGGGAGCAGGCCCTCTCTGAACCGAAGACTGCCTGAAGCCGAAGTGCCCAAAAGACAGGACGGTAATCGGTCCTGCACGGGTATCACCTCTTCACAGAGAGCTGCTGGAGTGGGGAGCAGGCCCTCTCTGAACCGAAGACTGCCTGAAGCCGAAGTGCCCAAAAAAACAAGACGGTAATCGGTCCAGAAAAGCCACGGAAATGGGCATGTTCAATAGTGATTGATTAAAATCCTTTCCAAGGCGCCGGTCTGGTTGAAGCTGAAGCGCTCCTGTCCTAGGGAGGCGGCTGGGGACCCAAGACCATGGTGCCCCGGGTCTTTAAGGACTGAAGACGTCTCCCTTGGGGTCATGCAGGGATTCCTGTCAGTTGTGTGCGTGTGTGTGTGTGAAGAACCGGAATCGGTCTCAAGGAAGTGAGGCTATTTCTGTCCAAGGTGAGTGCTCCAGAGCCGAATTAAGAGGATTGTTCTTGTTAGGAGCTCAGAGAGAAAGCTGCCCGGCTGAGAAAGGTCCTGAGGGAGTTGCCGACTGAAAAAGGGAATCAGCCAGAGACTCATCTGCTGTGAGACTGAAAGAGAGGAAGGTTTCTTCCCAAGGGAGCTAACTGACAAGGGCAGGCAGCTTTGTGATTCTGTCAGAGAGGTTTTCTGCTTTGGGACTTTATTTGCCGAACTCTTGTAGTGCCCTGGACATCGGAGTGATGCTTGGATTTTATTCCCGCCATCAGAGACCAGCAAAGGCTTTTCTTTTTGAACAACGGCCGCGGTGTCAGGGTGCTGTTTTGACTGGCTGTGACCGGGCTAATGTGCCAGAGAGCCCCAGAGGAAAAAAAAGAAATCCCTCAGGGCTTTGAAAACGTGATTTTGTTTTCTCCCCCTCCCCTACGTGGGAAGAGCCTGGGAAGCAGGGGGTCCTGATATGGCTCGTGATCCCCACTAGTGAGCTCCTGTGCCTGTGTCCAGCTCGGGGCTGGAGCTGCACAAGCAGGCAAAACAAAATGATAACATTAACCCCTCATTGATTTCCTGTAGTGATATGCAAGGTCCTTTTTTTATGGAACCTTGAATTATAATGGAAATTGAATTACTAGCAGTTAGAGGCCTTCAAATGTTTCTTAGTTTGTTCGCTTATACATAGATCCCGTGTTTTGATCTGCAGTGTGAAAATCTGTTTTTTGAGCAGTTTATCCACTTAATATAAGTCTGCACTAATTTATATCCTTAAACAAACTGTACTGAGTGTCAAGTGAATAAAATAACAGTTTCAATGCAGTTATTTATTTATGCAGTGCCTTGCTGCTCCATTTTTAGTTTACCTCCATTGGTTACTGGTGTTGAAGAGAATAGAACTTATGAGGTTGATATTCAGCATCACTTAGCCAGATAAGTTCCAAGTTATCCAGCTAAGAGGTACAGCTGCAGTAAGCCAAATATCGTATTGCCACTTAGGATTTGATTCATTGTGGATTGCAGGATCTGAGACAACATGGCTTTACCAGAAGAAGGTTCTGTCAAATGAATATGATTGATTTTTTTTGATTGGGTGACTACAGAATTGATTAAGAAGAGCACTTAATGGGGTTTACGTGGATTTCAGCAAGGCTTTTGATACAGTCCCACACAGAGTAGGAGGTTCATGAATAAAATGAGAAGCCTGAGAGTGGGTCCCAAGGTGATGGAATATTCATTAATCATACACACGGTTAGTGCGACTCCAACATTGCTCTGCACTTCAATGGCAAGAGGAAATGTGGGAAAAAGGATTTGCATTCACAAATAAGTGTGGGAGTAGCTTGCTTGTTGCAAGCTACTCCCAAACAAAACCTACTCCCAAACAAAACCTTTCAAACAAAACCTCAAAACCTGGTTGTTTGAACAAGCTTTCACGCAATGATCTTCGATTAATCTTAAATGCCGTATCCTTGTTTACTTTTCTCTAGCTCCCTGTGCCTTTTCTCTCCCCTACGTTTGTTTCAATCTGCTAATTTCGCTGTTCTCCCTTTACGCCTTCGCCCCTATGTGCAATATTTTGTGACTTGACATTAACTCAACATTGGAATAGGCCTTTAATACGTTAATTGCATATTTACTCTCCTGCTTCGTTATTGAAATAGAATATGCATTTGTTCTTTATAGTTAAAGGAGTTATATTATGTACTCCTGAAATCCGTTATTTATGTAAAGCCTGTTGCTGTCATTTGTTTACTTCCTGTAAAACCTGTTGTATGTAAAGCCTGTTGCTAATTTATTGTTTACTGTAAACCGAGGTGATGTATACCTATACGTGCCGCGGTATATAAAAAAATCACTAAATAAATAAATAAATAATAAATAAATAAGCCTGATACTTCACTTTGAATGCATATCCAAGCAGCTCTCTGCTTCACTGGCAGGGGGAATGAAGAAAAGAAGATTTATATTCAAACAACCAACAACGACTAAATTGCACAGGCTGGGTAAACAAATAAGCATGGGAGTAGCTTGCTTATTGCGGCGGTTACTACCACTAACCAATTAAGCTTGATAGTTCACTTTGATGCAGCTCCAGTACTGCTCTCTACATCAATGGCGGGGGTGGAAGGAAATTAGAACCAAAAATTTACCAATAAGGGCCCTGACCTCAGCGGTCAGAGTAACAGATAAGTATGAGAAAAATAAGTGTGAAAGCTTGCTGGGCAGACTGGATGGGCCGTTTGGTCTTCTTCTGCAGTCATTTCTATTTTTCTATCGATTACAAACTGACTGGCTGGCTAACAGATATCAGTGAGTAGTGGTAAATGGAAGCCACTCTGAAGAGAGAAGAGTGATAAGCGGAGTTCCTCAAGGATTGGTTCTAGGACCGGTTCTGCTCAATATCTTTCTGAGTAATATTGTGGAGGGATTAGAAGGTTAAGTTTGTCTTTTTGTGGATGACACTAAAATCTGCAACAGAGGGGATACACATGAAGGAATAGAAAAAAGGAGATCTAAGAAAGCTTGAGGAGTGGTTGAAGGTTTAGCAGCTGGAATTCAATGCCAAGAAGTGCAGAGTCATGCAATTAGGGCATGGCAGTCGAAAGGAGCTCTATGTGATGGGGGCGAGAGACTGATGTGCACCAACCAGGAGAGAAACCTCAGGGAAAGCTGCATCAAAGTGAAGTATCAAGCCTAATAGAAAGACTAGGGGACCCTCCATGAAGTTAGCATGTGGCACATTTAAAACTAATCGGAGAAAGTTCTTTTTTACTCAACGCACAATTAAACTCTGGAATTTGTTGCCAGAGGATGTGGTTAGTGCAGTTAGTGTAGCTGTGTTCAAAAAAGGATTGGATAAGTTCTTGGAGGAGAAGTCCATTATTTATTTATTTATACATTTTTATATATTGACATTAGATCAGAGATGTCACATTGGTTTACAGATAACATAAAAGAAATAAGCGGGGGGTGGGGGGTGCTTATTTCTTACAGAGCAACCCTTTTTTAACTATGTAAAATAATGAAACTTGGATTCTTGCGTATTTCCTACGAGTCAACGTAATTAACAAGAACTAAAATAAGAAATTAAAAATTAAAATATGAATTCATATGAAAAGACCTCTAAAGTAACTTTGTGAGGCTTGAAATCCAACAATGAAAACGTAAATGTAATAAGCGTAATCAGCATGCGTGATGGGAAACATAGAGGCAAAGAATAGGTGTAATGGGTCGGACGGGAAAATGGTGCTGCCTGGAAAGGTGGTGGATCATTGGGGGAAGGCTTGTCAGAAGAGCCAGGTTGTTAGGAGTTTTTTGAAGAGCTGTGTTGAGGACTTTAATTACCTGCTATTAATTAAGTTGACTTAGAAAATAGCCACTGCCATTAGCAATGGTAACATGGAATAGACTTAGTTTTTGGGTACTTGCCAGGTTCTTGTGGCCTGGATTGGCCACTGTTGGAAACAGGATGCTGGGCTTGACGGACCCTTGGTCTGACCCAGTATGGCATGTTCTTATGTTTGATGATCTGAAGGTAGCGAAGCAGTGTGGCAAGGTGGTGGCTGCCAGTGAAGATGCTGGGCTGCGTAGTCAGCAGGAAAAATGAAGTGTTAAGGCCCTCCTGCAGGTCATTGGTGAGGCCTCATCTGGAGTATTGTGTTCTTTTCTGTAGACCATATCTCAAAATGTCTGAAGCAGTCCAGAGCTAAAGGCAACCAAAATGGTGTGGAGTCTGCTCCAGAAATGTTATGAGAGGAGACTGAAGGGACTATAAATATATATACACTCTGGAGGTGAGAAGAGACGCGAGAGATACGATACAAACTTTCAAATACTGGGAAGGAATTAATGGTGTACAAAAATCAAATATTTTTCGATGGAAAGGAAGTTGTAAAACTAGGGTCATGATCCAAAATTCCAAGGAGGAAGGCTGATAAATAATGCCAGCAAATATTTCTTCACCCAGAGAGTGGTAGATGCATGGAATGCGCTCTTTGCAGAGGTGGTGAAGACAGGCATGGTAATGGAATTTAAAAGGGCATGGGAAAAACACAGAAGATCTCTAGTGGCTAATGAATGGAAATGAAGAAATAGGGTAACCTCTGTTACATCTAAAGTTATTATTTCTGCATAGCAGTACCTAGATGGAGCAGTGGTTACTAGTCCTACCCTTAACAGAAGGCATGGGAATAACCTGCATGGAACAGCAATTATTACATTAAGCAATTTGCTGGGCAGACTGCGTGGACCATTTTGGTCTTTATCTGTCATCATTAACTATGTTACTATCTCCCATTCTGTGACTATGAGACAAAACCTGGGTGAATCAAGCCCTTAGACGTGTTTAAATATGTTCACATTTGTTACTCTCTTCTGACTCTCATTGTGTAGCTTTGGGTAAGACACTTCATATGCATAATAAATACTTAGCTGTAGTTCAGTCATAATAATAATTATTATTATAGTACCATCATTGTTATTTCTCCACTTTCTGCATTGGAACATCATGCAGTTCAAGTGTAAAAAAAAATGATTGCTAATCTAATCACTCCAGAAGTGTCTTCCAGCATGTTTCTGAAGTGCTGGTATAATAAGGCATATTAAGGTTTTGTTTGTATGCCAATATCCTGAGAGCAGTTTTCCGTAGTGTGCATAACTCAGCACATGCACTCGTAAGTCGGTAGGCTTAAAGTTGTGCCTATATCTTATAAACTGTGCAGTAGGAGCAGCACAATTTCTAAAATACCGTATATCACTGCCCTAAAAGTATGCACATACATTTCAGTGCATGCAGAGTTTATACACCTATTTCATAAAAGTACATGCATTTATTTTATGTGTTAATAAATTGTAACATGAACGTTAATAGCACTCAGTCTATACAAGGAGGCAGACATTTTATAACCTTGCCTAATTTATGCATGTATCTCATTTATGCATGTATTCCAAACACCACTGAGTCCTCCACAGGTTGACCCAGCCCCCCCCCCCCCCACACTCAAAAACTGCAGACAAAAGAGAAGTCAGATTTAATTTCCACATCTTGATTAGCAGGTGCAAAAGCAAGAGCGCGTGTTTGATGACGTATGCATGTACTTGTTTATAAAGTATATAAATGGGCAAGCACTTCCGAACTATGTCCTGGGATGTCCTTCAAATACCCTCTTTAATATGTGTTCATACCTTTTCATATGGCAGTGACACCATGCACATACTCCTGCCCTTCTGAAAATTCATTTACTGCGTACAGAGGCTGCTTTCAAGTGTACAAACCAATTTTGCATTCACAACCCCCATACAGAAGTCAATGAAATTTCACCCCATTCTGTGTAACTAAATTATTATTAGCTGTTGGGATCAATTGAGAGAAACTGATTTTGAATACTGCATCAATACAATTCATGATCTTAATTCTAAGCACTGTAAGTTAGTATTACCCCCGTTAATAATAATGCTCTAGAAAGTGAAGGATGAAAGAGGTTGCTGTATACTGTAATTTACTGGTCTTGTTGCGCTGGAGGTGGACCCTTGGCCTGGCGCAGGATTGGTACGGCCCTCTGGGGTATCCCAGAGGGCGCCTGCCGCCAGGAGGCGGAGCACACGAGGAGACAGAGGCAAGCTGGAGCCTCACCAATAACGGCCTGGGGGCTCCGCGGGTTGAGCCCTTGGATTTCCGGGCTGCCTGGGCTTAGGTGGGCCTCTGGGGGTCTCCTGGAGAGGAAGCAGAGGGATGTGCAGCTGGCGGTGAACAGGCGAGCTAGACTGGAACAGAGAGTACTGGAGACCACTGGTACGAGGCAGGAACTGAAGGTCCTTCGGGCAGAGTAGGCAGCGCCTAGTGGTGTAGCTCGAAGAAGGCCACAGGTAGCTTCAAGGCAGGTGGACCTGGTGGTCACAGGAGGAGCAAAGAGAGTGTCCGAATAGAGCGCAAAGGTCAAAGCCAGGGTATCCATCCGAGGGCGGTCAGCCAAAGCAAGGGTCAGTTCAAGGTATCAGTCCAAGCGTGGTCAGTGGCAAGCAGAGGTCAGTTCCAGGTATCGGTCCAAACGTGGTCAAAGGCAAGCAGAGGTCAGTTCCGGGTATCAGTCCAAGCGAGGTCAGAGGTAAGCCAAGGTCAGTACCGGGTAGCAGTCCGAGGAGGTACTACCTGGGTAGCGGAACGAGGAACAACACTGGAATGAAGGAACTCAGGAACAGACACTGGAACACTGGAACAGGCACAGGAACACTGGAACAAGCACAGGAACAAGGAACGCAGGAACTCTGGAACAAGCACAGGAACAAGGAACGCAGGAACACTGGAACAAGCACAGGAACAAGGAACGCAGGAACACTGGAACAAGCACAGGAACAAGGAACGCAGGAACACTGGAACAAGCACAGGAACAAGGAACGCAGGAACACTGGAACAAGCACAGGAACAAGGACGGCAATTAGCTTCACTCGAGGTGACGACCCATTTGCCAAGGCGAGGATCTGGGGAAAGGGTCTCGCCTTATATACTGTGCTCAGATGACGTCATTGGGAGGCGCCCGGACTGAGGTTCCCGCCCTGGGCCCTTTAAGAGATGGAGGGTTGGCCACGTGTGCGCCTAGGGGCGGGGCTGAGGACGCCCCAACGCGGAGCCCCTGCGGGAGCTCCGCCAAGAGGCCTGAGTCACAGAGGAAGCCGGAGATGACCGGGTTAGGCGCTGGGGACTCCAGGAACTGGCAGCCGCGGCAAGGGAGGACAAACTGGGACCCGCGGAAGGGAGTCCGAGGTGAGCAGGCTTGGTTGTGGCACCAGCACAGCCGGGACGTGCAACAGTACCCCCCTTCTAGGCCTCCCCTTACCGGTTGAGGCTTCTCTGGATGCTGGTGATGAAAGTCTCGCAGAAGATTCTTGTCAAGGATGTAGTGAGAGGGCTCCCACGAGTTCTCCTCAGGGCTGGTGCCCTCCCACGTCAGGAGATACTCCCAACGTCCTCTTCTGCGGCGAACATCCAGGACCTCCCGGACTTGGAGGATTGCCTCTGGTTCCGCGGAGAGCTGAGTGGAATGTATTGTGAATCCCGAGGCTTGCAGGCAGCTTTAGCTGTAGGTTACTGCTCCCACTCTTCGTAGAATGGGGATCGGGCCCACATACTTTGGGGCTAACTTCTGGGATGGCAGATGGAGGCGAATTTGCTTGATGCTGAGCCATACTTTCTGGCCTGGAAGGAACGTGGGGGCAGCATGGCAATGAGCATCCGCAATTCTTCTTGCTCGTTCGGCAGCCTGACCCAGTTTCTGGGTGACTTTTTCCCAGAGTTGCTGAATGGACTGGGCAGTAGCTTGAGCTGCTGGAGATGGTACATTCAAGGGAACTGGAAGTGGCAGACGGGGCTGCCGGCCATAAACAATGTGGAACGGGGTGCTTCCTGTGGCGGCTGCAACGTGAGTATTATGGGCGAATTCAGTCCATGGAAGGAGATCAGCTCAATTGTCTTGCTGGCCATTCATGTAGGAACAAAGGAAGGCCTTTAGGGACCGGTTTGTCCGTTCAGACTGGCTGTTCGCCTGAGGATGATAGGCAGAGGTTAAATTTAAAGTAATGCTGAATTTGCGACAAAGTGACTTCCAATACTTCGCAGTAAATTGTGGCCCTCGGTTCAATACGATCTCCTTTGGGAGCCCATGAAGGCGGAAAACATGGTTCAAGAAGAGGCGACCCAGTTTGGGAGCTGAAGGCAGGTTAGGAAGAAGTACGAAATGGGCCATCTTGGAGAAATGATCTATGATGACCCAAATCACAGTGTTCCCCTTGGAAGCGGGTAATTCCATCATGAAATCAGTGGCAAGGTTTGTGCATGGTTCTGTAGGCGCCGGAAGAGGTCGGAGGAGACCCCTCGGGCGTCCAGTGGGCTTCTTCTGCTGGGCGCAGACGTGGCAGGAATCCTGGACAAGGAGCTTCTCGGGGCCTTCCACAGGGCTCCCCCTGAGAAACCTCGCCCGTGGAGAGGGAGGCCTAGAAGGGGGGTTACTGTTGCATGCCCCATCCGCGTTCGGCCCACGCACGAACCTGCTCACCTTTCCAACTCCTCTGCAGGTCCCGGGTTGGCCTCCCCAGCAGCAGCCGCAAGCTCCTCCAGGCCTTGGCGTCCCGCGGCGGCGGTCGCCGGGCCTTCCTCAGAGCACCAGGCCTCACGACAGGGCTCGGCGTCCTCCATGGCATCGGCCCCGCCCCTAGGCATGCATGCATGGACCGCCCAGGCCCTTAAAGGGCCAGGGGCGGGTCCTAGTGCCACGGCGCGCCCTGATTGAACACAGTACTAAAGTAAGTGCCTGCCTGCACTTACTTGCCTTGGCAATCGGGTCGACACCGTGTGTGTGTACTAGTTTGTCTCCGTGTCTCATCACCTCTTCCAGTCTCATTCCAGTCTTGCTCCAGTCCTGTTCCAGCGTCCTTCTGTTCCAGCAACCTTCTGTTCCAGTGTCCTCCTGTTCCAGCATCCGTCTGTTCCTACGTTCCCCCAGGTAGTACCTCTTGGACTGACTCTCTGGTACTGACCTCTGCCTGTTCTTGACTACGTTGATTGCTGCCCAGATACTGACCTCTGCCTCCCTGTGACTACGCTGACCGCTGCCTGGATACTGACCTCTGCCTGTCTACTCGACCATGTCTGACCTCTGGAACCTGACCTCTGCTTGGCTGTCTACTCACGGACTGACCTTTGGAACTTGACTTCTGCTTTGGCTGACTACTCTTGGACTGACCTTTGGAACTTGACCTCTGCTACTACTGACCGTGCCTCCTTGATTCTGGCCTTGCTCCTAGCCTTGTCATCTCAGGCACTGTTCTGGCCTTCTCTGGTTCTCCAGATCTCCAGCCTAGACGTCGACCGCGCACCCTTGATCCTGGTGGGCGCACCATTGAACTTCCTTTCTGGGAGACCCTGCGAGGCCCGCCTAAGCCCAAGTGGCCTGGGTCCCCAAGGGCTCCATCCGGGGGGACCGCGGGCTTCCAGTGGTGAAGCTCCAGCTAGCCTCTGTCTCCTCCTGTGCTCCGCCTCCTGGTGGCAGGTGCTTCCTGGGTCCGACCAGGAAGCCTACCAACACTGCTCCAGAACAAGGGTCCACCTCCAAGCACAACAGATATGAAGTACCTTTTGGAAACTGGAAGAAACCTATCTTTGAAAGTGATGATTCGATTGTTCATTTTCTCTAGCAATGCATATAAAACACATTTGCAAAGCCATTCCCAGCCGAGTACACCAGCATTGTGGTGATTGCAACCACATCCGTCTGCCTCTGATATTGTGCTCTCCAGGTCAGTGATTCTGCAGAAATTACATGCGTTACTCTTTCTTGATTTCCTTTTGTTCCTTACCTCTTTCTGTTAACCATTTTATTAGGTAACCCCCCCTCTATATATCTGAGTGTTGAAATCCAGATATGATTAATTGTTGATTTTGAGCTATTATCCCTTCAAAATTTACCCTTTACCTCAAATGATCTTGTTTTCTGGAAAGAGTTTGTGCCTCTCTAATATTTAGTATCAATGCTGGCCTAAGGAGGATTTGAACTGATGACCAAGGGCTACCGTCCCTTTCCTGGATGAATGCAAACCATTCCCAGGTACAACATACTACCTTCTGGTGGCCGGTCTTTCATCCGTGGATTGAAGTTTATTCTGAGGAAAACTCCATCTTTTCTCTTGTTGTGTGCAGGAAGCACTTCTGAGCAAGTCATAGTTCTAGTTACCTGTGCATGATCCCTCCCTAACTGCTCTTCAACCCTTATTTATTTATTTAGATGTTTTCATATTCGGCTTTTTGCACTTTTTTTTTCCAGCGCTTCAAAGTGGGTTACATTCAGGTACTAATAGGTATTTTTTCCCTATCCCCAGGATCCAAAGGAGCAACAGTGGGACTTGAACTCACTATTAATCAGGTGCACATTAACATCGAGCTTCCCTTCCCTTTCCGTTAGGGGTGTACAGAGCTTTTTGTTTCGTTTCCTTGGTGGGTTCTTTTTTTTTTTAGGTCATTTTGCTTTCTGGACTTTGAAAAATTGTTTCATTTTAGTGCAAGCTACTCACAAAACCCCAAACCCTCCCTTGCTGACTGAGTACTCCTAAAAAATAATTTTACAAAAGCCCCCTGTGCTTTGCAGTACCTCCAATCCCCCTCCCCCCACCCCCAGACCTCCCTGGATGTGCTCCCCGGTATTTTAATCCATCCATGATCTCCCCTGGGGGCAGGAGTGATCCCCATGCTTTTCTTTGCTTTTTCCAGTTCACTGGACTACAATAAACCTATAAAGATCCCCCACAAAATACGATTTCTATATACTAAACGTTTCCTACAGGATTTTCACTGGGCTCATGAGCTGTTTTTGTTTTCAAAAAAGGAAGTGCGCCAATGAAGCAGAGAGATGCAGATATCCAGAATGGACCAATCTTTACTGCACACAAGGGCTCTGAATGCACATCAGAAAACCAAACCCCCTAAGGACAGGCCCTTTCACTCTGTGTGTTCTGCAACACTTCAGCACATTTTTAAATTAAGGTTTCTTTTTTTTTTTTTTGGATTCTCCATTTATTTTAATTTGTGTGCATGCTAGATGAGTTATTATGCAAAGCCTGCTTGTCAATTAAAGTAGATAACACTGTTACCTCAGCATGCATTCTGTATATTTCCTGCTCTCTCTCTCTCTCTTTTGTTTTTCACCTTCCTTGTTCTTTGCTTTTTCTGTTATAGTTTGCTTGACAATATCCGCTCCGTATTTGTCCCCTTAGCAACGCTCCCTGTTAGAGGTGAGACTGCTATAGCATTTAGTCTTGCTGTGATTCTCACAGGAGATGTAAGTCCATTTATAAGTGCAAAAAAAGTGGTATTTTTTTTGTATTTGCAAAGTTGAAGTCATACCTTGTACGTGATGTCCTTCTCTGTTATGGGTAAACTTGTTCGGCGGTGACCATTTGTGTTTAGTTTGGGAAACAGTTAAACAATGTCTCCATAATGATGAATTCTGCCTTCATCATGTGGGGTTAGGAACAACCTTCCTGAATTAGGCAGCAAAGGTGCATGCAAATTGCACCAATTGACAAGTGGATTTGCACGTAAATCGCTTTACAAATGATTCCACCATTTTACCCACCCGCTATTATGTGCACGCAAAGGGTCGATTTTCGAAAACGTGCTGATTTTATAGCAGGCACACGCAGCCGCCCGCATGTTATAAAATACGGTTCCCGCCCGCACACGCATGGCCGATTTTAATATTGGCGCGTGCATGTGCGGGCGGGTGTCGTGTCACGCGCGCAACGGGGGGATTTTAAAAAAATATGTGCAGCGATGTCAGGAGGCCTTTTCCAGCCTCTTCTCCCTCTAACTACCCTTCCTACCTTTTCCCCTCTCCTCCCTGAACCCTAGCCCCTACCTAGCTAGCCAAAATCTTTTTGCTTTATAACTTACTGCTTCTTTCGAAGAGAAGTAACTTCTGTGTGCCAGCTGGATGCCGGCGCACGCTTCTCCGGACCCTGCCCCTCCCCCCCCAGACTCCTCCCCCTCCAACCCGCCCCTTTTGTATGGCCTGGCACTTCTGTGTGTACCAGGAGATAGGCGCGCTCAGCGCGGCCATACGCGTATCTCCCGGATTTTACGCGCGCTGCCTTTTGAAAATTTGGCCAAAAATGTTCGGGATGATTTATGCACGCACTTTGGAAAATGCAAAAGTGTGCGGGTAAGTCCAAAGGGCCTCCTCACCTCCACCCCCGGGAATGCCTCTGCTCGGTTCAGGTAAACATAAGTGCGTACAAGCAGCGCACATATACATTTACTTGCATATCAGGATGGCAATTTTGTAAAAAGGCCATTTCTGAAGGCAAAATACCGTTTTACCCATGGAGATGCCTGAGAAAACTGCCACCTTTCTGTCTGTCGTCTATGCCAAACTCTTATCTTATTCAGTGGGAACCGTGGATTCATTTGGTTCTGACACCGAGGAGAACGGAAGAGGAATGTAATTCTAATTTTTTTTTTCAGACGTGGAAATCTGTCTCATATTCCCCTTTTTCTCTTGTTTATGAATCAACAACCAAATATGCTGATGTTGTCTAGACACAAGAGTTAGTCTGAATTGACTGTACGTATGTGAGAGCGGACGGCTGATTCTATACACCCACCACTCTCTGCCACTTGCCAGTGTCTGAGACAGGATACTGGGCTGACTGGATCTTTGCTGCAACTCTCTTATGTCAGTTCTCATGCTCCCTCCAGCTTTGCAATTTGCAAGAACATCAGTTTGTGCTAAGACGCTTGCTGTAACAGTGTCATAACAGAAATCTCAAAGGGCATTCTTGATTTATTTCCTTGCTGTGACGGACGAAAGGAAGAAGCCTATGCATCAAAGGTTACCATGCATGAACAAGTTCAGTCTGCATACAACAAAAAAAATAACATGCTAAGCACTTAGTTCCCAATACATTACTGGGCAGGTGCTCAAATTAGTGCATAATATCATGTAAATGAAGGTTAGGTTTTAGCGGACTCATGGAAATAGTGTGGCATGCTGCCCACCAACTCTTTCCCGCATACCTGTTAAAGCCTAAAATTTAACACCTGCCTCGGACTAAGTGTTAAGCTAGCATGCTGGCAGGGCTGGTATACTAACTTGTAACACGGGGGGAAGGCCATACCTGCTTTTTAATAGGTGTGCAAAACAATTTCAGTGCTTTGCCTGTTCAGGTCTGTCATAGAATGCATGGTAAACGTTTTAGCTTCTGCACACACTGCAACTACTACATGCAAGATCTGATGATATAAGGGCAAAAAATGCAGGGAAATAAACACAGAGATAGCTCCTTTCCACATCAGTAGAATAGTAACATCTGGCCAGCTCATATAAGATGGCCACACTGTGCTTCACATTGCCTACCAATCCATTGCCATCTGAAAAACTAAGGGGGGTCATTCATCAAATATCCTTAGGGCCTTATCGTGGGCGTTAGGGCCTTAACAGCTGCAATAACGCCATAACGCCCATGATAAATAACGCATTGCGAGATGCGTATGAACATTTAAAAAAAATTTTCCTGAATGGAAAGCGTTTGGGTGGAGTTAAGGTGGAGTATATTGAAATGAGGGGTGTTTAGCATTGCGTGAGAAAGCTTAATGCATGTTATTGTGGGTTTTGATGCTGAAAATAACTACACCTTTTTTCTTGGTGTTGGGTAGGGGAGAGTGAGGAGAGAAAGGAGAGGAGAGGGGAGGGGAGAGAGAGAGAGCCTCTAGGGAGGGACACATAGTCAACTTTTTATACCACTGTAGGAGGGGCAACTGATAGCTGCATCAAACTAGGTCAAGAGTACAGTGTACAAATCTCATCTTTGTTTTTCCTTTCCTCACTCCAAATCACATCAAATCTTCTACTGTGCTGTTCATACCTCTGACTGAGCATGTAAAACGGCCCCCCAAACCTTAGACCAACACTAAAACCTCAACCCGACTTACCAGTTGCCCCTCCTATAGTGGTTATAGTTTACTTATATGAGAGCCTTAGATGGAGTCTCTCTCTCTTTCTCTCTCTCTCTTTCTCTCCAGTCTAGAGTATGTGTTGTAATAACTTGAAAATTATCCTAACCACACACCCCACCCCCTCTTTTTTTTTTGTTATCACGAGCACTATTCATGCAAAATGATGAATCTAGGTCTAAATTTGGCAAAGCTGCTGGCTGCAATGAATGTAAGTGACCGACACTGTTGCCAGTTAGTCTAAACTAGAAAGATTTGTGGTTATTATCAAAGTAATCACAACTGTATTATCTTCGCTTGATATTCAGAGGCAGTTTGAAAATCTTACTCAGATTCTTCCAGTAGCAGGATGAGCTGGTAGGTTCTGGTGACGATACAGTAGTACGGCAGTTATGACGCTGTAGCTATTTCTCGTGTCCTCAAGGCATTGTTGCTGATGAAGATGATGTAGAAAAAGCATACTCCTGATTTCTAGTCCACACCTCCTGTCCTATAATATCTTCTTCTTTTCAGTGCTGATACTGATTAAAGGTTTGGTGATTGGGGTGTACATACTTCACTCACCAATCCGGCGGGAGAAGGGGGTGATAGAAGCAGATAAAAAAAAAAAAACTTTTGTTAACCAGGGACAAAAGATAATGAATAAAGTTGGGCAGAGAAAAGAAAGTAACAGGGAAAATACCCTTCTGGTAAGATAAAAAAAGGGAAGTCCTTGGGTGGAGCTTGGGATAGAGGAGGGACCGGGAGCCATTCCCACCTCTCCAGGATAAATAGACAGAGGAGGAAGTGCAGAAAGGAAGCGGTTGCAGGAAGCTAAGAGGGAGCGCTAGCAGAGTAGGTCTCCCCCAGACTGTCCTGGGGACCCCACAGCCAGTAGAGTTTTCAGGACATCAACAGAGTATGTGCTTGAAATAAATTTACATACATTGGAAATTTGGTATATGCTGATTTTTCTCATGCATATTAATGGTGGATATCCTGAATACCTGATTGACTGTGGGGTCCTGAGGATAGGTTGGGTCAGCCCTGTAACAGAGGCAAGGTAGGCCTAGAGCAGAACCTGTGAAGAGGTTTAATAGCGAGGCTCCTAAAGGGGAACTGAGAGGAAGACTCTGCGATTTCAACCTAGAGGTAATGCTCATTGCTCCCCTCTTCCCTCCTCTCTCAAGGGAATCCTTAAAAATTATAGTGAGTCTAAAGGCATTTTGGGGTTATTAGGGACTATTTCTTCAACTAGAGACAAAAGAAAAATGATATTTCTTCAAATTAATCTATGATGTACACGCCAGAAATTGAATCGCAATCATGAAAACAGGCCATAAAGTTAAAAGTGAATCAAGTCACTAGACTTGAGTTTTTGGGGAGACAAATCCTGAGTTTTAGATTTGTACATCTCTTAAATAAAGAAATCCTTCAACCTTATGATTCACCACTCTGGGACACAGAGAGATATCCATACATTTTTATTTACAAAAATCATAACTGTGACCCTTCATGGGTGTCAGAGGTCTCACTGTGAAAACCAAAGAAAGAATCCTAACACAAATGTTTTCTGGCAGGAAGAAAGGTTCGCACCATTATTCCACATTAACTGGCAATATAACGAGAATGAAAATGAAAAAAATGTATCTACCCTAGTAGTAGTATTCAGGAATCCACTTTGACACTCTTGATGCATCCTCTTGTTTGCTTTAGAGGTCAATTCCCCCCCCCCCCCCCCCAAAAAAAAAATATCAGACTCAGTGTAGCCAGGTTTAAAAAAGGTTTGGATAAGTTCCTGGAGAAGTCCATAAACAGCTTGTTGCCAGCCTTAGTAGCATGGGATCTTTTTAATGTTTGGGTTCTTGCTAGATACTTGTGACTTGGATTAGTCTGCTGTTAGAGACAGGATGCTGGACTTGATGGACCCTTGGTCTGACCCAGTATGGCATATCTTATATGTTCTCATACAGTCCAATACTAACCTTGCTGATTGTCAGTAGGTATTGGACCAAGCCTTTTAACTTCTAGAAAGAGTATATTGAGTCAATAGGAAAACTAAATAACTGTCATCTGTAGTAAATCTGCTTGGTTAAAATTTTTAAAAAAATCTGAAAATGCACTTTCTTGAAAAGTAAATTAAAATGTACATTCTTAGGCCTGGATTTATCAAAATGTGATAGCAAAAGGGGTGTGGTTTATGCTAATAGTTTATTGCAATTTGTGCTAATTGCCTATGCAAAGAGCTAAGTTAGTGCAATAAGTGCCAGACCTGTTGTATTTCCTGCATGAGAGAGAGAGAGAGACTAGCCATGACATCCTCTTCCTAGATAAGTATTTGTATCCCTATGGGAGGCCCACCTAGTAACTCGAGGTGAGGTTTAGGTATTAGTGTAGGGGGTTAGGGGCCACTTTGACATTCAAAGTGAGACGTACAAACAGAACAGTGGTCTCTTGTGAAAATTAGATGACCTTCGGTGTGAGGAAACTTACTCCAAGATGATATTTGTGCAAGGCTCTCTCAACCTAGCTTGATGGACACTCTACCTGGGTAACATCAAGCTAGGTGGAGAGAACATTGCCCAAATCTAATCTTTGTGTGAGTTTTCTCACTCCGAAGGTCATCAAATCTTCAGAAGAGACCACTGTTCTGTTCGTACATCTCACTTTGAATGTCAAAGTGTCCCCTAACCCTCTACATTAATACCTAACCCTCACCTCGAGTTACTAGGTGGGCCTCCCATAGGGATAAAAATACCTATCTAGGGAGAAGACATTATGGCTAGTTCTCTCTCTCTCTCCTGGTGCTCTGGAAGCTTCAAACCTACTAAAACAGGCCTTTCAGGAGATAGCACTTTGCAGATAGCAAACCCAGCCCACTCCTCCTCTTTTTCAAATTTGCCTAGCACATTTTGATAAATGACCCCCTTAATTAGAAAACTAAAAGCAAGATGGTAATATTGCTGGGACTAGACAGCCCGTATTTGACCAAAAGAATTATAGTACAGTAGACCAGATACTCAACACATAAAGGAAATTTCAATCTATTTGTATCAACAAGAATTATGGTAATTTATATTTCAGTTCACTATTAGGTGTTTTTTTCTGTGAAATTTCACTAGTACAAGCAAATATAGACACCAGCACTTATGTCTCTTTTTGGAATAGATTTTTATGTCACATCATACTCTATCATAGTTTTCTTTTTTAGTTATGTCCTGTATAATCCAACAAGTTTATATGGTTTTATCACAATGATTTGCTAAGGGTGTGTAAGATGCTGCAAGATGGCTGCTGTCAAAAGATTAATAAACATAGACACTCAGAAATGGACAGCAGGTAAAGATCTCCAGGCCACATTAGCTGCTTTCTCCTCATCTAATCTATTTATCACCTAGTCAGTGATACAAGAAGTATTTGATGTGATCTATCTTCACCTGGTGAATTCATACTGCCTTGTATCCTGTAATCTAGCTGACTGTATTTAAGGCATTTACAGTCTTTTCCTTTAGTAATGAGTCCATTCATTTCCACACCACTGAGGTTATTTGACAATTTCCTATACCGTCGTTTGGGGTGCCATCACAACGGTTCACAGTTCACATAAAATATAAATAACAATCTTATCAATCAATTAGGAATAAAATAATGTGAAAATAATAAAAATAATCAATCAAATACTAATATCCAAATATAACTTAAAAACAATCATATTTAAATAAAATCACTAAAAGCATAAAAGAAAAGAATCCAATAAAATAACATTATAAATCCTAAAAGCTTAGTAAAATACCACTTATTTGCTCTTTGCATCTCCTTCCATTTCTTTAAAAGCCTCTGTATGTAACCATAGGCTAACTGGGCCTCTTTTCTTTGTGCAGAGACAGTGGCATCCATCTCTCATTAAAATGACCTAAAGACCACAGAGGGATCATCTATTGTCCCATTGCTTTTTCTATCCTTCTGTTTTGCTGTGATGGATCTAGGGTTTTTTTTTTTCCATTCCAAGGCATGGTTGGGGCTGTTGCCTTCTCTTCCCCAAGAAGGTCAGACAACAGGGATTAGATCTAAGGAACATCCCCACAGTTTCTTGCAGCAGGAATTAGAAAATTCTGAAGCACATTGGCAGATATTTCCATCTTTTATATTTCATTATAAACATAATTGAACAACCTTACTTGTGTCTGTAGAATTTATTTTGGTTTTTATTGTATGAGGGAAAGTATTAGCACAGGGAGGAGATCTTGGAGATGGGAAGAAGAAAAGGAGAGGGCGAGAGGACAAGGGGTGGGGGGGACGACAGGAGAGAGGGAACTGGGAATTGGGGGTGGAGAGTGAGCTGGGGATGGGGTGGGGGGGAAGAGAGGTCTAGAGATGGGGAAACCTGGAAAACTTGGATGGGAAGGATGAGGGAGAAAGAGATAGGAGGGGGATCAAAGGACGGAGGATCTGAACTGGGGGGGGGGGGGGAGGGAATTTTAGGATCTGGAAAAAGGGAGGGAGGTTCTATCATTTGGAAGATAAAATCCAAAATCATGTGAGAGAGGATCTGAATGCTAGGGGGAGGGGAGGAGTGTGGAAAGTGTAGGTGTCCCTACTGTGCTCTAGTTCTGTTCCACCTTGCACCCCCCCCCCCTCTCTAACCTCCCACCCAATCTGATATATGTGCACATACACCCAGCATCAATCCCTCCTTTCTCACACACAAAACACTGCCCCCTTCTCCCCGTTCCCCCTCTTTCTCCCTCACAGACATGTGTACCTTAGTAGATGATTCTCTCTCATCTCCCAGCCCGTGTTCACCGCCCAATGATCTCCCAATCCGCCCCTCCTTATCGCGTCAAAATAATCCCCCCCCCCCCCCCGTGGCTGCATCAGGAAGCAGAGAGCTGATTCTGCGGAGTGAGATTCAGCACGGCAGGAAAGCAGCAATTCTTCAGCTCAGGGCCAGTTGCCTATTGACAAATCCAGGCCTGATATTTCTAGTTCTGCCCCCGACTCTCTTTACTGTAAATGAACTACAGCCTACCTCCCTTCCATTACTGATTCTGTTATCTATACCCCCCCTTTTCTGAAAATTCTTCACTAACGCATTTCTTCAATATTTTGCTTTACTCTACTCCTCCTCTGCACATTCTTCCCCTTCCACTCTTAAGGGCAAAATTTTCCAAAAAGGGCATCTAACTACCGAGTTACCCATGTACTTTTTAAGGCTGCACAAATCAAGCCAAATTTGAAGCACAGTGAGAACCTGCCTGTATCGCATCTAAACATTCAGTTTGATTGCGGTTAAGTGTGTACATTACGTACATTTAGGGGGTGCAAAATGGGGGTGGAGGGTACTTTAGAAGCATTAGCTGTACCTCTCCTTTTCATTTTTTTAACGTACCCCAAAAATGTGCACAGCATATTATTTATTTGCTTATCCTAAAGGACTGCTGCGTGTGCAGTGGCTCGCTATAGTGTCAAAATTATAACAAAAAAGATAGCAGAAGAAGTTATTAGGTTATAAAATCCAAGTATCATAAACTTGTGATGGGATTTTCATATAAATTGTGGATCCTCACAAGATATCTGTTATTGTTGATCCCCCAAAATATTTTAAACTATGCAATTGTATATAATCCAAGGTTCAAATTCATGTGTGCATATAAACTAGTCTTAACTGAAAATGCCAAAGAAACTTGTACAACACATAATTCAGTGTTGGTCTGGCACTACCCAGCTGTGCCATGCTAGGCAGCACCAGGTTGATGCTGGAGGCAGTAAGAGACTCTCCTGCCGCCAGTTCAGCCTGGAGGGGGATAGAGTGGTCCAGGGGAGAGGGATCAGAATAAAGAAAGGGTTTGGATTTCACAGGGGGGGGGGATTAGAATGGGATCGAATCACTAAAATCCATCTCTTCCTTTCTAAGCATGCTACCAAAATGCTCATGCCGTCTTTTTATCCCTTGCTTTGACTACTGCCACATGTTCCTCATGGGTCTCCCGCTGAACTATAATCTTTCTCCACTACACTCTATTCAAAATTTAGCTTCTCAACTTCTCTTCCTTCACATGGCTGTGACTATGTAAGCCCTCATCTCAAGTCACTGCGTTGGCTGTCCATCCACCTTCACATGCAATTTAAGCTTCTCTTACTCACCTACAAATGCATTCACTCTACAATCCCTCCTTACCTATGAGCTACGTTCATCAGGCAAATTGCTCCTAACTGTGCTCTTCTTGCCCATTGCCCACTGCTGCCTCCACACCTTCCATCGTGCCGCACCAGATGCCTGGAAGAGACCTGCTGAGTCTTTGTTTCAAGTTCCTTTTCTGGCCATATTCAATTCTAGTCTAAAAACTCACCTTTTGTGAGGCTGCTTTACATCTTAACCATTTCTCTATAATAAATACATTCCCTTAGTCTCTTGTTTGTCATAAATCTTTTGTCGACTATTTTGCAAGCTCCATGAAGCAGGGACTGCCTCTTAAGACTATGTGTGCAATGCTACATATGCCTGGTATTACCAAGGGAACGATGGGTGTTGGTAATAACAGCAGTAGGAAGGATGTGGGGGCTGGGGAAAGATTGGGAGGGTTAAATAGTGTAAGGGGGGTTTGGATGTTATCAGAGGGAGGTGGCTTCCCCTTGGCTAGTCAGTCCTTTAACTCTGGGCTGGTTAGTCTAGGGGGAACCTGAAGTATGTAGATAGTAGGGATGTGCATCCGGTGCCCGATTGTTTACGCTTTCGGGTTCGTGTGGCCGCGGGAAAATCTCATTTTCCCACGGATCGGCTTTTTTATTTTTAGTAAAAAATAATTTTTCGGCTTAGTGCGCACTAACTCCTGTTAGCGCTCGCTAACAAAAATAACAAAAAGTAACAAAAAATAACAAAAATAAAGGTTGAGAGTCCATCAAGCTAGGTTGAGAGAACACTGCACAAATCTCATCTTGGAGTGAGTTTCCTCACTCCGAAGGTCATCAAGTCTTCACAAGAGACCACTGTTCTGTTCGTATGTGTCACATAGAATGTCAAAGTGGCCCCTAACCCCCTACACTCTTACCTAATCCCCACCTCGAGTTACTAGGTGGGCCTACCATAGGGATACAAATATCTACCTCTGGGGATGACATTACGGCCAGGTGCTCTCACTCTCTCTCTCTCTCTCTCACAAAAATGGTCCACCCAGTGGCCATATGCAGGAAATACAACAGGTCTGACACCTATCACAAACTCAGATAATGTTATCACAATGTGCACTAACTTAGCTCTTCGCATAGCTAATTAGCATAAATTGAATTTTTGCATAAATCACACCCCTTTTCTTATCGCATGCGGTACTTACCACATTTTGATAAATCCAGGCCTAAGCAACTATAGAGAGCATCCCCTTTACATATATTAGCACAAGCAAATTTCCACTTTTTTTCCTCAAAAGCAGATTCATCTTCTAGTGGAAGATAGTTCTGGGTGTAAACTTTACCTCTTCAGCCTGTCTGGGATGTTTCAGTAGGCTTGCAGAGGAGAACTGGAAGCCTAACAAAGGATTTCAACGAGGGCTTAGCAGGTTGTTACTTCACAATACCAGACAGAGAAGAAGAGAAATCATGGATCTCTTTGCAAACTCTCTGGTGATGGCATTTCTCAATGAGGTTCCTTAGCCGTGATTAGTCATCAGGAGTTATCCTTTTTTCAGTACAACCTCACGTGCTTCTCCTATCCCTGTGCATATGCAGGAATTCGACGGGAAGTATTTTTCTTAGCACATTTTCCTACAGAAGTTTCCATTCATAGACACATCTAAAACTACATTTCCCAGTAGATCCAGCAGAGGTCCTTCCTGTTCCTTCTCAGTGCCCTTTACTCCTCTGGTCCTCTTATGAAAGCTCCAATTGCTATTCTGTCTGTCTGTCTCTCTCTCTCTCTCTCTTTCTATTGCTGCATTCATCTCTTTCTTTTTTAAAGGATGTTCATATCACTCTGGCGCTGCTGTTGCTTGGGAGAAGAGAAAAATGTAAGTCCTTCAAAGAGTTTACATATACAACTATATTCAGAAAATCTAAAATGAACTGTATTTATTAAGTCTTGCTCTGTTAGTCTTTTAATTTAGTGTTTTTTCCTATGTACTTTCTACTAGTTTGTACATTAAATCATCTCCACCTTCCTAAGGCTTTAACTGTATGACATGTGTGCAGCTTCGTCCATAGATATGGCTCTTTAGCTCCTTAGCTGTGACTGCTGAAGAAAGTAGAAAGTGGGACAGTGACTCCGGAGTACGAATTGATCTGTGCAGCAGGAAACTTGCTGAATTTGACTCAGATTCCGGGTTAAGAAAGACTCTGGATCTCCAGTAAATTCCTAGAAATCTCTGGGGCAATGGATGCAGGCTGCATGCTGAGAGAAGGCTGACCTAAAAAAAAAAAAGATAAAGCAGAACTAGAACAGGTCCAGAGAAGGGCAACCAAAATGATAAAGGGGATAAAATGGCTTCCCTTTGAGGAAGGGCTAAAGAAGTTAGGGGCTCTTCAGCTTTGAGATGAGTTGGCTGAGGGGTGATGTGATAGAAGTCTTTAAAATTATGAATGGAGTGGAACAGATACATGTAAATAATTTGTTTACTCTTTCAAAAAATACAAAGGAGAGAGCACACTCCAGGAAGTTACTAGATAACACATTTAAAACAAATCAGAGAAAATATTTTTTCCACTCAGCACACAATTGAGCTCTGAAATTCATTGTTGGAGGATGTGGTAAAGGCAATTAGTATAGTTGGGTTTAAAATAGGTTTAGAGGAAAAGTCCATAAACCGTTATTAGCGAGGTAAACTTGGAGAAAGCCACTGCTTATTCCTGGGCATATCATTAACTACCAACCATCAAGGGAACTCCCTGATGTGTGGTGATGTGTGGTTGCTATGTGTGAGGAAACCACTCTGTGATTCTCTCATTTAATAGCTACCGACTTTATTCTTCAAAGACTTTATTTTAAATATATTTTTTTATTCTTTGTTTCCTTTTATTAAACTATGTATTTCCTGTGCATGTTAAGAATATGTCCTTCCCCTGGCGGTCAGTTCGACTTTTTTTTTTAGCGTTCTCAATTCCTGATGTCAGTACTTATCGGTTCTAGACGAACGCCTGCCGCTTCTGTAACGTCGAAGCCGCCTGCCCGACATCGGCCGTGTTTCGACAACTGCTTGTCTGCTTCAGGGACCATGGAGGAATCTTTTTTTACTGCCTCATGGTTCCAACAGTTCCTGAGTACCTATCTTTAAAAAAACCAATATCTTAAATCTAATCTTATTCTTATCTGAAATGTTAAGGACCACGTGTAGGGTTTCAGAGTGCTTACAGTTAGTCTTTTCAAATCATTATCATAAGCGGCGCCTTCATTTTTTCGTTCGGCATCCTCCTGCTTTTCTTACTTTTAACTACCCCGGGCCAATCACCGTGATCCTAATCGAATTGCTTATTCCTGGGCATAAGCAATATGGAATCTAGCTGCTATTTGGGTTCCTACTACGTAATTGTGACTTAGATTGACCACTATAGGAAGCAGGTTGCTGGGCTTGATTGACCCTTGGTCTGACCTAGTATGGCAGTTCTTATATTTTTATACAACCTGGTAGGAATGAGCACAGAGTTTGCATCCGTAGGCTGTGGCATATCCTGTTTGGCTCTGACTTTATGTGGCTTCACTTTCAGTTCCTGGGAAGATTTCCTTCACCATGGATTGGAATTTCTTCACACTAAGTCTTAGCTTCATTTGTCTGAATCGATTCATTAGGGCCAAGAACTTATCATCATGGTCATGCTCTGCATCCTCATCAGAGTCACTGTAGCTCATGATGAGAATGTCATCCGCCAGTGGCGTACTAAGGGGGGGTGTGACGGTGCGGTCCACCCCAGGTGACAGCCGGGAGGTCGGCGGCTGTGAGCGGAGCCCATCCCGCTCACATTCCGGGCCGTGAGCGGTGAGAGCACTGGGCGGCCGCCTAGAGCACCACGAGTTTGGAGCCAGCAACTGCATCACCTTTTCTTCTTCCCGCACCCCCCCCCCCCCCCCTTGCGGCCTGGAAGAGGAAGAGGTGGGTCCGCGCAGGCAGGAAGAAGGAAAGGTCATGCAGTCACGGCCTGAAGCAGGAGGAAGAGCAACAGCTATGCCCCCCCCCCCACCCTCCCCATCACACGTGCAGGAAGTAGAGCCGCAGCAGCCCCCGTGCCACCTCAAGAGAAATGAAGAGTTCCCGTCTGTCGTGGGGGCTGAAGGAGGAAACTGCTGCTGTGCTTCTGATGGGGAGCGGGGTAGGAAGTGAGAGAGAGTGTGTTTGTGTCTATGTGTGTATTAGAGTGTGTGTGTGTGTGTGTGTGTATGGGAGTGATGGTGCATGTTTGTGTGTGAGAGAGTGAGCTATGTGCAGGGTTGTGTGAAAGTGTGTGCAAGAGAGGGAGAGGGAGAGAGCCTCTGTGAGGGGGAGGGGAACCGGAGATCACTGGGCGGGGGAAGGAGGGACGGAGAAGTGAATTGGGAGGGGGTGGTGTGCCAAAGGAAGTATTCACCCCGGGTGCCAAATACTTTAGGTAAGCCACTGTCATCTGCTATTGACTCAATACTACTGAGCCCTGCTAACCATGCTGCTTCCATTGGTATGCCTCTGGTGCTACTGAGACTTGAAATTGTAGTTTGAGCCATCTTTTTCTGCCCCAGAGGGTCCAGAAATTGTCATGAGACAATTTTTCTCATCTAACTTACATTGCAAGAAGGCATTCTGTGCATCAACAACTATAAACACTCGAGCCATAGGCAGCTTGTATAAGACATCTTCCTTTTCATAGAAAGGGATGTTACTGTTTGAGTGCTGGCAGTTAGTGCTGTTTTGGTATGGGAGGTTTACTCTATTGTAATTGTAATTCAGTTTACTCATGGCTTTCTGATGACCAAGCCCACATCAAACATACTTTACAAAATGTCTTATATCATATGGGTTCCAAGTGCCTTTTTTGCAAAGTTTTCTGGTTGGCACCACAGCAGTGTGTGTAAAAATAATTTACATGTTATTGTGATATTTTTTCCGCAGAAGAGTATGAATGTCCTTTTTCATGTAAAACCTGTTATTATAAATGTACAGTTTCTAACTGTGTACAGTGAGAGCTGGGAAGGAGGAGATGCAAAGCTATAAAGATAACCGAGAGCCTTGCACCGACCTGGAGAGAGAGTCTGCCACACACACAGGCAAGGCTGGTGTTTCCATTAGGCAAACTAGGCAGTCGCCTAGAGCACCAAGATTTTGGGGGCAGCAAAATCCTACCAGCATGAGGCCCAGAGGAAGAGAGCCAATACTGCCAAAGGGAGGGAGCACTAATCTGGAGCTGCTTCCAATAGGTAATTTGGGGATGGGGGTGCATGACCGAACGTTTGCCAAAAACTTACTCTTGCACTGGCCCTGTACACAGACCCCTCACTATTCACCCATCTTCCACTTCTCCAGAGGGCAAATGCTGGGGAGGCAGTTTGTAGAGTTCCTGAGAGTGTGGCAAGATTTCCAGCTTCCTAGCAATGTTATCATTGACCCCCCTGTCTGCCACTTCTCTGGGAACTCTGAGCATTGCTTTTTCTGCAGCATTTCAAATCATCAAAAGAGCCAGACTCCAAGGGGACGCCCCCTTGGCCCTCTGAATGATTTGACCTGTGCCATGCCTTGGGGGCGAGAAGAGCGTCATCTTAAAGCTCACTTCAGGCAGTAGATTGCCTTGAGCCGGCGCCCCTGATCTAACTAGACTGCCCAAATAACTTTGAAATCTAACCAGCCAAGGTTTGCCTCCTGTTGTGTGTTTCAAGCTAGCTCTGACTTACCTGCTCAGTACCTGGAATGTCTTTCAGCTCTTTCCTGGTCCTGTTTGCAGAGCTGAACCAATCGGTCGTTGTCATTCCTCCCCTGGGGCTACCTATCTGGAGTAGAGATGTGAATCAGAACCGGAATCTGTTCCAGTTTCGGATTCGTGGATTATCGGGAAATTATTTTTCCCGTGGTCCAATTGTTTTGGTTTTTTTTATCGGCTGTGCCGAGCTGATAACCCAAAAACACAGCCCGACCCTTTAAAATTTGTTCTTTAGTATCCCCCCACCCTCCGGACCCCTCCAATCCCTCCCCCCCCCAAATTTTTAAGTACCTGGTGGCCCAATTGGGGGTCCCTGGAGCATTCTCCCGCTCTCAGGCTGTCGGCTGCCAGTAAACAAAATGGCGCCGATGGCCCTTTGCCCTTAGCATGTGACAGGGTATCCATGCCATTGGCCGGCCCCTGTCACATGGTAGCAGCACTGGATGGCCCGTGCCATTTTTAAAGATGGCGCCGGCCGTCCATTGCTCCTGTCAGTGGTAGTTAATTTTATCAGGGAATCACAGGAAGTATCATCTTCATACAGGGTGCCTTTTGGTCATGATAAGTTAAATGATTTTCACATGACATCTATTGATAAATAATTTTATTTGCATTAGAAAAGCATAAAAGCATATTTATTGATAATAGACTTTACATGGTAAATGTTTAGCGTGTAGTGGCTGTTGCGCGTCTCATCGGCGCCAGACCTGCGCCCGGGCTGCTTACCTTGCTTCTCCACTAGTGGGCCCCGGATCATCCTCTCCCACTGCTGCTGCCAGCTCCACCCATCCGCGGCGTCCAGCAACAACATCCCCTAGGCCCTCCACCTCGGGCCTAGCTCCTCGCCGGGGCGTGGCGTCCGCTGCTGCACCAGCCATGACCCTAGGTGCACGCGCAGACCGCCCGGCCCTTTAAAGGGCCAAGGGTGGGAACCAGCTCCGCGGTGCAGCCAGATGACATCACCTCATTCCCTTGGCACTCGGGTCGACAATGTTGGTGTAGTAGTTTATAGAGATGTGCAATCGTTTTTTTTACGATTAGGAAATTCGTACGATATTTCCTAAATCGTCATGGATCGCGAAACCGATAAAACAATTGCATTTTCCCTGAATTTTCATAAAAAATCTTTTTTCGGCTTAGTGCGTGCTAACGGGAGTTAGCGCCCACTAATGGGAGTTAGTGCGCGTTAACTCCTGTTAGCGCGCACTAAGCCGAAAAAAGATTTTTTACAAAAAAAAAAATGCCGATCCGCAGGAATATGAGATTTTCTCGCGGCCACACGAACCCGAAAGCGGAAACGATTGGGCACCTGATGCACATCTCTAGTAGTTTGCCTTTCCTTGTTCCAGTGTCTCCTTGTTCCAGCGTCTCCTTGTTCCAGCATCTCCGTGTGGAACTGACCTCTTCCTGCCTGACCATTCTCTTGTCTGCTGCCTGGAACTGATCCTCGCTCGCCTTGACTACGCTAGGACTGACCTTGGTATTATATTGACCCCTGCTTTGGCTGACCACTCCTGGACTGAAACTCTGGCTCTGACCCTTGTGCTTCACTCAGACACTCTCTTCTGGCCTACTGTGACTACCAGAACAACCTGCTTGGAACATACCCGCGGCTTCCACCTGATTAGACCCACAGGCGTTGCCTGTCTCGCCCGGAGAACCTTCCTGAACTGTTACATCTCAGAGGTCTTGGAGCTTCCAGTTTGGGTCTAGTCCATCCTCTCTGCATCAGTCACGCACCCTTGCTGTTGATGGGGCACACCCCTCCGCTATCTCTCCGGGAGACCATCTGAGGCCCACCTAAGTCCAGGCAGTCCAGGTACCCAAGGGCTCAACCTGTGGAAACCCTGGACTGTTATTGGCGAAGCTCCAGCTAGCTTCTGTCTCCTCGTGTGCTTTGCCTCCTGGTGGTAGGCACTCTCTGGGTCCAACCAGAGGGTCATGCCAATCCTGCACCAGGCCAAGGGTCCACCTCCAGCGCAACAGCGGCTACATGAGTCAAAGCCATCTTGAACATAGGTTCCTTGACTAGACAGCACAACGCACAATGTAATGATACCATGATAATATAAATAATTCAAGCTAGAGGAACATATTCAGTTTGTGAAGTTGTGCTGCATGGAGGGTCACTAGAGTTTAACAAGGGTTAAAAGCTAATTCATTTATTTAGTTATTTATTTATTTACATACTGTCCTTCCGAACACAATCAGGGTAGTTTACATGATTAAAAACATACATAGGGTATAAAACTTACAAAAATAAAACAATAAGGTCCTGATTTTAAAAAGCATTTACTCGAGTAAAACAGGGTTTTACTCGAGTAAATGCACTTTACTTGAGTAAGTGGCTTTTGAAAATTGCTATAATATATGCCATTGAATTGTCCATAGGATTTACTTGTGTAAGTGCACTTTACTCCAGTAAATGGCTTTTGAAAATTGCTACAATAGTAGTTACATTTACATGCGTAACTCCTTTTGAAAATTACCCCCTATATCATTACAGAAGCAAAAACAATATTAGTCGTTCTTAAATATATTTCTGCAAATCATTTGACTTCGTAGGCATAACTTAAAGAACCAGGTTTTTAGTTTTTTTTTTAAAAATCTTGATGTCAGAGTACATCCATAAAGATTCTGGCATGGTATTCCATAACTTGGAGCCTGCAACTGAGATATCACACTCACAAACTTTACTTAGATGTGCACTATGCAAATGATGATATATCTAGTAGTCCCTAGTTGGCAGATTTAAGCAGTCACTGGGTAACATGAAGATGTAAAGTGTACTCCTATCCAATTGGTCTCTTTATTATTGATGATTTTATGAATCAAAGAAGGACATCAATCAAAATGCATTAGGGTCAACGCGGGTGTTAAGGCCCTAACGCCTGCGATAAATAATGCATTGTGAGATGCGTATGCAAATTTTGAAAATCTAGAGAAAAAGGGAGGAGTTTATGAAAATGAGGGGGCATCAAACTAGAATGCATCAAACTAGGTCAAGAGTACAGTGTACAAATCTCATCTTTGTATTCCTTTCCTCACTCCAAATCACATCAAATCTTCACTATTACGTACTGTGCTGTTCATACCTCTGATTGTGCATTTAAAACTGCACCCAAACCCTAGACCATCACCAAAACCTCACCTCGAGCTATTAGTTGACCCTCCTACAGTGCTATAAATAATTTACTTATATACACTTATTCTAAAGAGGTGTGGGCATGGGTTTTTCTTCTCAGTACCTCATTATTAATTCGTTTCAATAAACTTTCATGTGTAGCAGACTATGCATAAAAGTTTACCATGGAGATGGGATGAAAATCACAAACTATTTCGCAAGGGGACAAAGTGGGAAAATACAGAAGTTTTGCATGTTTTTCCACATGTAGCCCCTCTTGTGAACATTTTTCATGTGTTAGTATATGAGCTTCCAAGTAAGGAATTTGGGGGTAGTGAGATGCTGAACATGGAGAAGCATATTTTTAAAGTTTCAAAGAATGTCTTTTTTCCAGCTGTGTCAGGTCCACCAATTGCAAAATTACTTTGCTAAGTTTAATTTAGTGAGATTAATCTATGCCCTTGTTGTCTCCCACCTGCATCACTGTAATATCCTTTACCTAGGTCATAGTAACATAGTAACGATGGCAGAAAAGAACCAAATGGTCCATGCAGTCTGCCCAGCAAGCTTCTCATGATAGCATCAGCCACGCCGGGCAGGTTACCCCTATATTTCTCTTAAGGATAGCATCTGCCGCTCCATGCAGTTATTCCCAAGCCTTATGGTAACCCATAAACATTTTCTGATAGCAACATTTTTACTGAAAATTCTTGAAAATTCAGACAGTGCTGATGTGTTTTGCTTATGGACTTGACCTTAGAGGCAGTCCTGGGCTTTTTCACTTATGTCTGCATTTCAATACCCCAGACTGTAAAGTCAGGGCTTGTGTTGGTTGTCATCTGAATCCACCCCCACCCCACCTCAGAAGACAGTACAGTGCCTTCAACTTATTCAAAATGCACCAGTTCCTGTGCTCTCAGGCTCTAGATACAGGGATAGTATTACATCTGTATGAGAAGCCTGCACTGGTTCCATCTCTTTTAGGACTTTAAGTCACTGAATAGTCAATGTCCACAATACTTGTGTGGTTGATTGTCCACTTATATTGCTTCTTGCCTTTTGGTGCAGTTTTCAAAAACAGCCCCACACAGTTACAAAGTCTGCAAGCACTTTTACCTGCAGACTACTTTGCATCCATTTTCAAAAGGAAAGTATACACATGCTATCCCTATGAAAACTATCTGGGGAAAAAGCACCTGCAGATGGTTGCACCTGCTTCTTCTAAGGTATTCTTCCCATTCAAGCCAACACATATAGGTTTGAAAATGCAAAACTACATGTTTTGTTGCATTCCCATCCCTAACCACACCCCCAGGAATACCTCCACTGAATGTAAGGAGAAATTTGCTGGGAGGATCCTGCACCAGGCCAAGGGTCCACTTCCAGCGTAACAGGTTGCCAAGGCCATGGACTCGGTGGAGTCTCCCGCCTTTCAGGCCATCCCTAGCCGAGCAGCTCATGTCCGAGAAGAACAGCGAACCATAGAAGCACTAACCTCGTCTGTGGAGAGACTATGGTCTCAACCTGAGGAGTCTCTTAAGACCAACTCGAAGGGCTGAGTTCAACCAGCGCCCTCACGGGCATCTCTGGCCCTTCCTGCTCCACCTCACTTTAATGGAGATCCGTGCCTTTGTCGAGGTTTCCTTGACCAATGTTTTATGCAATTCGCATTACAACCTGAACTGTTTCCAAGTGAAAATACCAAGATCACTTTCATCCTCTCACGCCTTGAGGGGGGAGGCCCCTGGCATGGGCTTCCCACTTGAGGAACGTTTGCATGACATCCTCCATCATCTCTCCCACTTCATCTCCATGTTCAAGTGAACCTTCCAGGACCCAGGCCAACAAGCGGTCGCGGGTTACCAGCTCCTTCATCTCCGTCAAGGCTCACATTCGCTCACTGAGTTCACGGTAGAATTCCGGACATTAGCCACAGAACTAGGATGGCAAGAGGACTGCCTATGGGGCAATCTATCTAGATGGCTTATCTCCTGCCCTCAAGGATGAGCTGGCCACTTGCGAGATTTCCCACATGCCCTAAATGATATCATCTCCTTGGTTGGCAAGATCAATCACCGCCTACGTCAGCGACATCAGGAGGTAAAAGCCTCTCGGCCTTCTGCCGTACACCCAGTTCGTGCTACCAGTCCTCTGCTGAAGGCCTTACCGGCACCTCCTCCATTGACAGAGGAACCGATGCAGATCAACCGCGGGCTCTTGTCCCTTGAAGAGCGCCTTTGACGAAAGAGGGAAGACCTTTGCCTGTACTGCAGGGGCTCCGGACATCTCTTACAAGCCTGTCCAGTCCATCCGGTGGGGTCCCGGTGGGGGTCCTGAGCTTGGGCACCACTGTTGCTGGCCCCCAATTACTACTCCCTGTGTCTCTATCCCGAGAGTCATGAGCCTCTGCCACCACTTGCCCTTGTGGACACCGGGCGAGTGGCAATTTCATCTTGGACGATATCATCACGCTCCTCCAAATCCCCGCTCCAGCCTTTGGACACTCCCCTCAGGATTGCATCCATCCAGGGAAAGCACCTTCCTGGATGCATCACTCATCACACCATAGCCTTCCGTCTCTCTGTGGGAATCCTCCATGAAGAAGAGATCTCACTATTGCTGTCTTTCCTCTATCAACCAACTCCTAAAGGACATGCACCTAGCTCTTAATTCCAACAAGACTGAGCTATTAATCATATCTAATAGGCAAAACCGATCCAGACATCCCTCCTGCTTACTCAGCTACCAACTTCCCATCGCACACTCGCAACTTAGGAGTTATTATTGATAATCACCTCTCATTTAAACCATTCATCAAATCCATCATAAAGACTGCTATTTTAAACTCCAAACAATAAAGAAACTCAGACCCCTACTACACTCAATGATGTCCGTACAGTCCTCCAAGCTATTATTTATCGAAGATTGACTATTGTAATGCGCTCTTACTTGGCATTCCTGCAACACACACTAAGCCACTTCAACTCCTACAAAATGCCGCCGCTCGGGATATTGTCAAACACAAAGAAAAGAGATCACATCACCCCCACACTTATTGAACTACACTGGCTCCCTATACAGTCACGAATTCTTTATAAAACACTCTCGATCATACATAAGAGTCTAGTAAATTCCAACCTCAACTGGCTTAATTCCCCCCCTCTTAACCTCGTACCTCCAAGAGACCTACACGCCCAGCTCTCCAAGGAACACTCCGTGCCCAATCTATTAAATCTTTAACTCTCCTCCACTATTAACAGAGCCTTTTCTCTTGCCGGCCCCACCATATGGAACTCACTGCCCCATGATATCCGCATAGAGACCTATACCCCCACTTTTCAAAAAGAAACTTAAAACATGGCTCTTTCAGCAAGCCTACTCCATCTCACCCCTATTACATAAAACCCCCCTATGAATGTTATACTGATATTTTGGTATGAACGCCTTTATGTCTGATGATTTGTATTTGCACTTTCATGTATATAGTTATAGTTATATTCCATAGCATCTACCCATTGATGCCTGTTATATGTAAGGGCTCCTCCCAAAAATGTATTTATATGTTGCCTAGTTCATCATATTATATTATGTTATCTGTTTATATGTTATATGTACGGGCACTGCCCAATGGTTTTTTTGTTCACTGTGAACCGATACGATGTGCGAACGGATATCGGTATAAAAGAAATGTTAAATAAATAAATAAATAAATAATAAGTCCTGAAGCGTTCCATGCACCCGTAATCCTCAGACTTCCATGGCTCCAGGGGCATGGTTTGCAATTTGACTGGCAATCCCTACAGCTAATCCAGTGGGGACCCCAGTGCCAACACCGCTGCTACGTCAAGTGTCTCCAGCAGTCCACCGTGTTGAACTCTACAACCCTAACAGGGTTGTCTGCCTCCATATACAGACTTCCAAGATGTATTTTCTAAACAGAATGCTGACATCCTACTTCACTCCGGAGGTTTAATTGCCCCCATTGAGCTCCTATCAGGTACCACACAGCTCCCAAAGGCAGGACCTACCCTCTCTTGTTACCCGAGACTAAGGCAATGTCCGAGTACATTAAAGAGAATCTGGACAAGGGATTCATAAGACCCTCCGACTCTCCGGCAGGAGCCGGTTTCTTCTTCATGAAGAAGAAAGATGGCAGTCTTCCCCTTGCATCGACTTCTGTGGGCTAAACGCTGTAACCCACAAGAATCATTATGCTCTACCACTCATCAGAGAACTCTTTGATTGCCTCCAGGGAGCCCAGATCTTTACAAAGTTAGATCTCCGAGGGGCATACAATCTCATCAGGATCCAACCAGAAGACATTTGGAAGACCGCTTTCAATACCAGGGACGGCCACTACGAGTACGTAGTGATGCCCTTCGGACTTTGTAATGCCCCTGCGGTCTTTCAATGCTCGATGAATGAGATCTTCCGGGACCTACTATACTCGTTTGTCGTTGTATATCTAGACGATATACTGCTCTTTTCCAAGGATCTAAAATCCCATCATTCTCATGTTCAGACAGTCCTTCATCGTCTCAGGGACAACTGTGTCTATGCAAAACTAGAGAAGTGTATCTTCAAACAGACTAGCCTGCTGTTTCTGGGGTATATTATTTCCAATCCTGGTTTTACCATGGACCCTGAAAAGCTCCAAGGAATCTGAGACTGGCCTCAACCTGTAGGTCTCCGCGCCCTACAAAGGTTCCTTGGATTCACAAACTATTACAGGAACTTCATTGCCAATTACTTCACATTAGCTGCTCTACTTACTGCCATGACTAGGAAAGGCAGTAATCACAAGGAATGGAGTCCCAAGGCTCAATCTGCCTTCCAGGCCTTGAAAGAGGCCTTCTGCACTGGACCTTATTTACGTCACCCGGATCCTAACCACCCCTTCATCATCAAAGTCAATGCCTCTGTCATTGCAGCAGGGCAGTTCTGAGCCAGTATTCCTCCAAAGGAGTTCTAGTACCCTGCTCCTTCTACTCGCACAATTTTCCCCTGTGGAGCAAAATTATACGATCAGGGAACATGAGCACCTAGCAGTAAAGTTAGCATTCCAAGAATGGCGTCCTTGGCTAGAAGGAGCACAGCACAAATTTACGATCTTTACAGATCACAAAAATCTTGAACACCTGAAGGAAGCCCAATTGTTGAACCCCAGACAAGCCCACTAGGCGTTGTTCTTTGAAAATTTTCATTTCGAACTTCGTTACCATCCTGCAGCCAAGAACACATGAGCGGATGCCCTCTCTCCTGCTCTCTGGAACCAGAGGACACGCCTGACATCCCCAGGCATATCATCGACCCAGCTTGCGTAACCCTCGCAGTCACCAATACTTGCCAGCAGGGAAGACGGTGATCCCACGCTGACTCCGCGAAAGCATACTTCGATGGGACAATGACTCGAAGTTGGCTAGCCATCCCAGCTGGGCTCAGACCCTTGAAATGCTAAGGAGATATTATTGGTGGCCTAACATGGTCAAGGACTCCCGCAACTATGTGGACTCCTGTCCCATATGTGCGCAACAAAAGTCTCCGACTGGCCGTCCATGGGGACTCTTTCAACCTCTCCCAGCACCAACAGAACCCTGGTCGAGCATCTCCACTGACTTCATCATGGACCTACCTCCATCCAAGGGCCACACAGTCATCTGGGTCATCATTGATCAATTCTCGAAGATGGGTCACTTCATCCCACTCCAGAAGCTTCCCTCAGCTCCTGAACTGGCTAAACTCTTCTTCAAACACGTCTTCCGCCTACACGGGCTACCCAAAGAGATCGTCTCGAACCAAGGTCTGCAGTTTGTTGCCAAATATTGGAGCTCCTTGTGCAAGAAATTCGAGATTATTCTGACTTCTGCTTATCTTCTCCAGGCAAACAGCCAACCAGAAAGAACAAACAGGTCCTTAAAAACCTTCTTATGTTCTTACGTTAATGACCAGCAGGATGACTGGTCCAAACAGTTACCCTGGGCTGAGATATCCCACAATACTCATGTCGTATCACCCTTCTTTGTGGTATTTGGCCACCAACCACATCTGCCTCTACCAGTCCCACTCTCAGTACCTTCATCTGCAGCCCAGTTGACAGCTTAGTCAATAAAATGGTTATGGAACAATGTCAAGGAAAGGCTGGGCCAGGCCGCTGAGCAAGCTAAGTGCTCTATTTATTTATTTAAAACTTTTATATACCGATATTAGTGGAGAACATCATACCGGTTTACATTGTAACTAAGGCTGGAAAGTACAAAAAACAGGGGGGGAAGGGATGGGAGATAAACAAAAGAGCCAAGAGGCAGGAGAAGTGCGGGAAACTTAGGATATAACAGTAAATACGACTAACAATATTTATGCTAACATAGCAATGAACTAATTACAATGAGTGTACAAAATTGGTGGCAGGGGCAGGTGCAAGGGTTCGATAGCAGAGGAAATGTGGCTAGGATGTTAAAGTGGACAGGATCTCATCATCGTTCCGCACCCTTGTTCTGACCAGGCCAAAAGGTCAGGTTAAGCACAAAACACATTAGGTTGAGGCTGCCCTCTCAACAACTGGTGCCAAAGTTCATCGGGCCATTCCCAGTCCTCCGCCATGTCAGAGCGGTAACGTACCAACTCCAGTTACCAAGGTCGATGGGCATCCACAATACCTTTCACGTATCCTTGCTGAAGCCACTCGTACTATCCTGACCATCTCGTAGGGCTCCTCCTCCTCCTCAAGTCTCCACAGAACCTGAAGAGACCCTACAAGTAAGAGAGGTCCTTGACATCCAGAGAAGACACGGCCATTGGGAGTATCTCCTGTCGTGGGAGGGCTTCAGTCTGGTGGAGAACTCCTGGGAGCTCTCCCACCACATCAACGACAAGCAACTCCTCCATGACTTCCATCGAGATCACCCTGACAGACCAAAGCCGGTAAGGGGGAGGCCTAGGAGAGGTGGTACTGTTGCGCGTCCTGCTCGCACCTGACCTGCTTCCGGGTCCGTTTATCCTTCTTCCATGCCAGCCAGTCCCGGGTCAGCCTCCCTCATGTCTGCCGCCAGCTCCACTCAGCCACAGCGTTCCGCGGCGGCATTCTCCGACGCTTTCCCTCCCAGCTCCAGCCAGGCCTCATGGTGGGGATTGGCGTCCTCCGTGGCGTCAGCCCAGCCCCTAGGCGCACACGCGCGCGAACTGACCGGCCTCTTAAAGGCCAAGGACGGGTCCCAGCTCCAGGGCACACCCAGATTGATCCCTCTACAAAAGGAAGCACCTCACATCACTTCTTTGCCTTGGCAATCGGGTCGATCACCTAGTGATAGCAAGTTTACCTTCCTGCGTCTGTTCCAGCGTCTCCTGTGTCTCCAGTTCCAGCGTCTCCTGTGTCTCCAGTTCCAGCAACTCCTGCTCCTTCTTCTCTCCATCCCCGGTAGTATCCTTCAGACTGATCTCACAGTACTGACCTCTGCCTGTTCTTGACTACTCCTTGATTGCTGCCTGACCTGACCTCTACCTGGAACACTGACTACTGTCTGAATGCTGCCTGACCTGACCTCTGCCTTGAACTCTGACTATTCTTTGATTGCTGCCTGCCCTGACCTCTGCCTGGAATACTGACTACTCTCGCCTGTCACCTGGAACTCGACCTCCTGCTTGACCTGACTATGCCTGGACTGACCTCTGTTACCAACCCTGCCTGGCTGACCATTCTGCAGCAAGACTCTGGCATTGATTTTTGCTATATCAATTACCCAAAAACCACTGTATTCCAGTTTACCCTAGTGTATATCCACAAATCCAAATCACAGACTCAGATGGGCTGGCGCATGATTAAGATGAACATGAAAGCCAAGAATATAAGAAGGTCAAGATTTGCAACATTCAACATTGGACGGTGTTCTTAGATGCAGATACTGAAGGAAACCCCCTGAGGCAGGACTTTTGTCCGAAACACGTTCGTGTCGGGAGACCAACCAAGATTGGACTGGATGAGTATCATTGTTCCTCCTGTATCTCTGGATTGTGCTAGAAGCGAGAATTAACAATTAAATGCTCTATTGAGACGTTAAAGTAATAATAATTTTAATATATAAACACAAACTAAACAAAATAATGATGTTGTAATTAAAGTAAGGTGACCCTATACCATATCAGAGTCTGTGTTAAAATACAGACCCTTAGAGTAAGGGGCCCACATATAGATTTGGCTAAAGACTTACATTGGTTAAGATTGACCGGTTGTACCATTGATTTGGATTTATTGATTCTTGCTATACACTCGGACACTCTATTCTGGCCTCCTGCGACCTCTGGACTTCCTTATCTGAACACCGACTGCGCACCCTTGTTTGTAGTGGGCGCCCCCTTGAACTTTCTCTCTAAGAGACCCTGGGAGGCCCACCTAAGACCAGGCGGCTCGGGTAACCAAGGGCTCAACCTGAGGGAACCCCGGGTTGCTATTGGCGAAGTTCCAGCTAGCCTCTGTCTCCTCCTGTGCTCCGCCTCCTGGTGGCAGGCACTCTCCGGGTCTGACCGGAGGGCCATACCAATCCTGCACCAGACCAAGGGTGCACTTCCAAGTGCAACAGTTTTCACGTCCTACCTTGTTTAATAACATAGTAATATAGATTAATTACAACTCCCTACCTGTTTGTTGGTAGGATGATGGAAGTTTAAAAGCTTTCTGCTGCTCTGTTCCAGAAAGATTGGCTCCATTTCCTAAAGAAACAGATGAAAATATTTGAAAGCTATCCCCCCTTATATGAAAGCTTTGTTTGAATTCTGATGATGCCTAAGTAATATTTTTCAACATTTCCATTTTTAAAGTGTTTTCTGTGATAGTTTAAAAATATTATAAGTAGTGTAGTAGTTGTTGCGTTAGTCCACGTGATTGCACAGAAATAAAGGTCAACAAAATAACTGATACTTTTTTATTGGACAACCTAATGCATATCTTGCCTAGCTTTCATGAGCTATTTTCCTTTATAAGACAATAAGGCTCCTTTTTTGATCTGATGAAGGGAGTGTAACTCCTGAAAGCTACTCAAGAAGAGTGCTTATTGAGGATAATTTTATAACCACATTCATAACATGCATTTCAAAAATACATAAGTTATGCCAGTTTTCATAAGTTTGCTTTGCAAAATCAAATGTACAAATGTAAAGAGCAGGGTAAAATGTGTACATGTTAGTTTAGAGCAGACTTTTTAAAATCAAAAGTATGCACGTAAGTCCCAACTCTGCCTGCCCTCTCCCCCCAGAATGCCTATCTTTTATGCTCATAAAAGTACAAGTGAATCTGGATTACGCACCACTTTTATGTGCATAAACCCTGGGCGATTTTATAACAAGACCTTTACATGCGTATACCAATGTTTTATGTGCATAAATGGCTTTGAATATTACCCTCATTTTGTTTTGACCTGGTGAAGGGAGTGTAACGTAAAACCTAGTCGTAAAATGTATTGCTAGTCTAATAATAAGGTATCACCTTCTATAATTATTTATTTATTTGATTTACAGTATATCCCACCTTTTTGAATACGAGATTCAAAGAAAGTGGATTTTAACATATTAGAAATTTAGCTTGCAAACAGGTCATGTTAGAAAGGTGTAAACAGTTTTGAGTTCCTGGAAAAAAAAATAGATGGTGGGGTGGGAAGAGGAAACCACCCAGGACCCACACACCCCTTGAAACTGGCTGCAGAGCCTATGAAATGGCAACATTGGAATATGACTTCTGACCCTCGAACATCAATACACCTCATATGGGAGAAACAGAACAGCCAGAATGTTACAGATCACTATATAAAATTACATACTAGCAGAATACCTAACAATGATTGCACAGACAGAACATGGATAGACCTTTACCAAACACAGAATACCACAAATTATAAACAGAAGTATGCAGACAAAATTGAACTGGATACTCATGTCTCTGCATGTAGTGCAACACTGGGGAAATAGAAACAGAAATGCATTCCTTCCTATACTGTGCAAAATACAAAGAGGTCAGAGATACCTACATCACTAAATCAGAAAGAAAGGTTATATTATTTTCTCTACCGTTGTGGTCTGGATATTTTGGACCCTAACATAACAATCCTGATGTTCAACAACGATGGGAGCTCGGCAGCTTCAACAGAAGAGCTCCCCCTTTCCACAGATACATACAAATGTACAATGATGGGGGATTGGTTGCGCCAACATAAGACCTCCCTCCTCTCCACATACAAAAGAACAATGATAAGAAACATAAGAAACATAAGAAAATGCCATACTGGGTCAGACCAAGGGTCCATCAAGCCCAGCATCCTGCTTCCAACAGTGGCCAATCCAGGCCATAAGAACCTGGCAAGTACCCAAAAACTAAGTCTATTCCATGTTACCATTGCTAATAGCAGTGGCTATTCTCTAAGTGAACTTAATAGCAGGTAATGGACTTCTCCTCCAAGAACTTATCCAATCCTTTTTTAAACACAGCTATACTAACTGCACTAACCACATCCTCTGGCAACAAATTTCAGAGTTTAATTGTGCGTTGAGTAAAAAAGAACTTTCTCTGATTAGTTTTAAATGTGCCCCATGCTAACTTCATGGAGTGCCCTCAAGTCTTTCTACTATCCGAAAGAGTAAATAACCGATTCACATCTACTCGTTCTAGACCTCTCATGATTTTAAACACCTCTATCATATCCCCCCTCAATCGTCTCTTCTCCAAGCTGAAAAGTCCTAACCTCTTTAGTCTTTCCTCATAGGGGAGTTGTTCCATTCCCCTTATCATTTTGGTAGCCCTTCTCTGTACCTTCTCCATCGCAATTATATCTTTTTTGAGATGCAGCGACCAGAATTGTACACAGTATTCAAGGTGCGGTCTCACATGGAGCGATACAGAGGCATTATGACATTTTCCGTTTTATTCACCATTCCCTTTCTAATAATTCCCAACATTCTGTTTGCTTTTTTGACTGCCGCAGCACACTGTACCGACGATTTCAATGTGTTATCCACTATGACACCTAGATCTCTTTCTTGGGTTGTAGCACCTAATATGGAACCCAACATTGTGTAATTATAGCATGGGTTATTTTTCCCTATATGCATCACCTTGCACTTATCCACATTAAATTTCATCTGCCATTTGGATGCCCAATTTTCCAGTCTCACAAGGTCTTCCTTCAATTTATCACAATCTGCTTGTGATTTAACTCTGAACAATTTTGTGTCATCTGCAAATTTGATTATCTTACTCGTCATATTTCTTTCCAGATCATTTATAAATATATTGAAAAGTAAGGGTCCCAATACAGATCCCTGAGGCACTCCACTGTCCACTCCCTTCCACTGAGAAAATTGCCCATTTAATCCTACTCTCTGTTTCCTGTCTTTTAGCCAGTTTGCAATCCACGAAAGGACATCGCCACCTATCCCATGACTTTTTACTTTTCCTAGAAGCCTCTCATGAGGAACTTTGTCAAACGTCTTCTGAAAATCCAAATATACTATATCTACCAGTTCACCTTTATCCACATGTTTATTAACTCCTTCAAAAAAGTGAAGCAGATTTGTGAGGCAAGACTTGCCCTGGGTAAAGCCATGCTGACTTTGTTCCATTAAACCATGTCTTTCTATATGTTCTGTGATTTTGATGTTTAGAACACTTTCTACTACTTTTCCTGGCATTGAAGTCAGGCTAACCGGTCTGTAGTTTCCCGGATTGCCCCTGGAGCCCTTTTTAAATATTGGGGTTATATTTGCTATCCTCCAGTCTTCAGGTACAATGGATGATTTTAATGATAAGTTACAAATTTTTACTAATAGGTCTGAAATTTCATTTTTTAGTTCCTTCAGAACTCTGGGGTGTATACCATCTGGTCCAGGTGATTTACTACTCTTCAGTTTGTCAATCAGGTCTACCACATCTTCTAGGTTCACCGTGATTTGATTCAGTCCATCTGAATCATTGCCCATGAAAACCTTCTCCATTACGGGTACCTCCCCAACATCCTCTTCAGTAAACACCGAAGCAAAGAAATCATTTAATCTTTCCGCGATGGCCTTATCTTCTCTAAGTGCCCCTATAATCCCTCGATCATCTAACGGTCCAACTGACTCCCTCACAGGCTTTCTGCTTCGGATATATTTTAAAAAGTTTTTACTGTGAGTTTTTGCCTCTACAGCCAACTTCTTTTCAAATTCTCTCTTAGCCTGTCTTATCAATGTCTTACATTTAACTTGCCAACATTTATGCTTTATCCTATTTTCTTCTGTTGGATCCTTCTTCCAATTTTTGAATGAAGTGTTACGATCCCGGTCACTAGACTAGTGACCGGGCACTTACCTCTCCCCTTTTCGCCACAAAACCGCCAGACCTGGGGCCCTCCGGACCGCATGGCAGCGGCGTCTCCATGAGGGAGACGCCGCCGGGACCTCCTCCCCTCAGCAGGGGAACGCGCGCGCGCGGGGCCCAGCGTTTTCTGCTGCCAGCACCTGGATGTGCTGACACGCCCACCGTGATGTCAGACGCCGACCGGGGGATTTAAACAAGGCACTTTCCTCTCCAAAGTGCCTTGCAACGAGGTTCCTGCCTTGCAGAGCTAGTTGCCGTCGTTCCTGCTGGTTCCTGTTTCCCCGCTGCCTGTTTGCCTGCCTGTCTCGACTCCTGCCTGGTTCCCGGATTTCTGCTTGTCTTCTGCCTACCTTGACTCCGGTTAGTGACTCCGACTCCTGCTTGTCTTCAGCCTACCTTGACTCCGGTTTGTGACTCCTGCTTGCCTTCTGCCTGCCCTGACTCCGGCCTGTGACTCCGTCTCAGCTTGTCTTCTGCCTGCCCAGACACGGTCCGTGACTCCGTCTCAGCTTGTCTTCTGCCTGCCCAGACATCGGACCGTGACTCCGATTCCTGCCTGATCACCGCCTGCCTAGACTCCGGTTCGTACTTTTCTCCTGGGTTTTGTCACTTTCACCTAAGTCCCAGCGGTCTGGGTCCCTACGGGTGCCTCCCGGGGGGATCTCGGACTTCCAGGGCGAAGACTGCTAAGTCCTTGCGACCCGGGCTCCCACAGCTCCTCTGGAGGAGTCGCGGGTTTCCAGGTGAAGCTCCGTTTGCCCAGTGGGAGTTCTGCCTCCCGACTGTTCCCTCGGCTCAGTCGGCTCAAGGATCCACTTCCGGATTTCGTCCATCATAACAGTTTGCAAGGCCATGGATCTGGCAGACCTCGCTGGTCTTCAGGCCATCCCAGGGCTGGCCCAGCGCCTGGTGCAGCAACAACAAGTCCTGGATTCCTTGGTTACTACGGTGGAGCGGATGGCTACTCATATGGACGCTGAACCCCAGGCACCTGTCCCAGTGGTCGCCCCTCCTCCTTCAAACGCCTACTCAGCTTCCAGCGCCGTCGCGCTACGCAGGAGACGCCAAGGGGTGTCGCGGTTTTCTGAATCAGTGTTTCGTGCGTTTTGCCCTGCTTCCCAATCAGTTTCCTACGGACTCAGTCAAAGTTGCTTATATATTTTCCTTGTTGGATGGAAAAGCCCTGAATTGGGCCTCACCCATGTGGGAGAAGAGTGATACCACTCTCACTAACTTGGATCTCTTCGTGGCTGGGTTTCGAGCAGCCTTCGACGAACCTGCCCGTCAAACCTCCGCCACTTCGGAACTACTTCAACTCCGACAGGGGGCCCGTACCTTAGCTGAGTACGCCCTGGAGTTTCGCACTCTCGCCCTTGAGGTGGGCTGGCGTGACGATGCCCTTCGTGGGATTTTTCTTGAAGGTTTGGCGGGGCGGATTAAGGACGTTCTGGCCGCCAGGGATCTCCCTGAGGACTTGAACACGCTCATTGAACTGGCTGGGCGTATTGACCAACGTTTGCAGCAAAGAGCCAGGGAGGTCCGTCCTCCACGACACATGTCGCCGCTAGCTCCAGCGTTCTCACGACCGCTCACACCGTCCTCCAGGTCTCCGGGGCCTTCGGTTGAATCTTCTACCGAGGAACCCATGCAATTGGGTCGAACTTCCCTAACAGAAGAGGAGAGACGCCGCCGGCGGTCATTGGGGTAGTGCCTATATTGCGGTGGAAAAGGGCACTTCCTTTCTCAATGCAAGGAGAGGCCGGGAAACGCCCACGCCTAGGAAGGAAGGGGGAGTATCTCCTGGGCTGTCTTAACGCTGCTCCTCAATGTACAGTACCTGTAATTCTGAAGGTCTCTGGAGACTCTTTTTCTACGCAGGCCCTGATTGACTCTGGGGCTGGAGGTAACTTTATCACCCGCGAGCTGGTCCAGCAGCTTCATTTGGCCACACTACCTCGTGACCCTCCTATCCGGGTTACCTCTATTCTGGGAACTCCCTTGCCTGATGACATCACCGTGGTCACTGTTCCGCTCATACTGCAGACTGGTTTTCTACACGAAGAGACGATCTCGTTCCTAGTTCTAGAGAGATCTGTGTACCCCATTGTTCTGGGTCTACCTTGACTGCAGCTACATTCCCCAGTGATTCGCTGGGATGATCTACAGATCACACAGTGGAGTTCTCATTGTTTCCATCATTGCATCAAGACTACCGTGGTTCCGCCTATTCCTTTGGCCCATGCTGGGATGCTTCTTCCGAATCTGTACAATGACTTTTCTGACGTATTCTCCAAGGAAAAGGCCGAATTATTACCACAACACCGTCCTTTTGATTGTTCTATTGAACTTTTTCCTGGTACAACACCACCACGGGGAAGGGTGTATCCCCTCTCTCTGCCTGAGACTAAAGCTATGTCCGATTATATTAAGGAGAATCTCGCCAAAGGATTCATCCGACCCTCTAAATCACCTGCTGGAGCCGGATTCTTCTTTGTAGCTAAGAAGGATGGGTCTTTGCGGCCCTGCATCGATTACAGGGGTCTGAATGCTATCACCAAGAAAGACCGATATCCGTTACCCCTGATTCCTGAATTACTTGACAGACTTCAAGGGGCTCGGGTGTTTACAAAACTGGACTTAAGAGGGGCCTATAACCTGGTGCGCATCCGTCCCGGGGACGAATGGAAGACCGCTTTCAGTACCCGGGACGGACACTACGAGTACCTGGTTATGCCATTTGGCCTCTGTAATGCGCCAGCAGTATTCCAGCATCTTATGAACGAGATTCTCAGAGATCTGCTTAACTCCTGTGTAATCGTATATTTGGATGACGTCCTCATTTTTTCACGTGATTTAAACACCCATCGACAACAAGTTCGGCAAGTACTCCAGATCCTCCGAGAGCACCATCTCTTCGCTAAATTGGAGAAATGTCTGTTCGAGCAGAACTCCTTGCCCTTTCTGGGGTATATTGTGTCCGCCACAGGATTCAGCATGGACCTTGAGAAGGTATCCGCTATTAAAAGATGGCCTCAGCCGCTTGGCTTAAAGGCATTACAGCGCTTTTTGGGTTTCGCGAACTTCTACAGACACTTCATCTCCGGATATTCGCGCCTGGTAGCACCGCTGACCGCGTTGACTAAAAAAGGCGCAGACACACAACACTGGACCCCGGAGGCTTGTAAAGCCTTTCAGGACTTGAAGGAGGCATTTCTCTTGGAGACCTGCCTCCACCACCCAGATCCACTACGCCCTTTCGTAGTGGAACTAGACGCTTCCAGTGTGGCAGTAGGGGCCATTCTGTCTCAGTACTCCAATTCTGGAAGATTGTTACCTTGCTCCTATTTTTCAAAAAAATTCACGCCAGCCGAAAACAACTATGGGATCGGCGATAAGGAGCTCTTGGCCATCAAATTGGCTTTCGAGGAGTGGAGGCAATGGCTAGAGGGAGCTCAACATCAGGTCACGGTATACACCGATCATAAGAATTTGGAGTTCCTATCACAGGCCCAGCGCCTCAACCCAAGACAGGCCCGCTGGTCATTATTTTTCAGCCGGTTCGACTTCATTCTAAAATACCGTCCGGCATCAAAAAATGTTCTTGCCGACGCGTTATCTCGGAACACCATCCTCGAGGAAGAGGATGAGTCTCCACAGCATATCATTGATCCAGCTAAAGTTGTTATTGCCAGCACTAGTATTTCCTCGATCGACAAAGTGGTGGTTCCTCGACGAGACCGGAGACGAGTCCTGGAGTGGGCCCATGACTCCCTTACGGGGGGCCATGCCGGACAAGGGAGGACTTTAACCCTCTTGAATCGATACTACTGGTGGCCCCGGGTGCGACAAGATGTGCAAGAGTATGTGGCTTCTTGTCCCGTGTGTGCCAGGCATAAACCACTAGTTGGTCGGCCGTGGGGACTGCTGCAGCCCCTGCCTATTCCCACGGAACCTTGGACCCACATTGCCACGGACTTCGTGGTTGACTTACCTCCGTCCGAAGGTCATACGGTGATCTGGGTTACCGTAGATCGGTTCTCTAAAATGGTTCATCTAATACCCCTGCCCAAACTTCCATCCGCTCCAGAATTGGCGCATCTATTTACCCAGCACATCTTCCGAGCACATGGTCTCCCACAGAGCATTGTGTCAGATCGTGGTTCGCAGTTCACCGCCCGCTATTGGCGTGCTATCTGCAAGAAATTCGGAATACAGCTAAACTTGTCCACCGCTTTCCATCCCCAGAGCAACGGACAAACGGAGCGTATGAACCGAACCCTCAAATTGTTCCTCCGCAGCTTCATCTCCGAGAGAAGAGACAATTGGGTTTCCCTATTGCCTTGGGCCGAACTTGCCTATAACAACCACCAGCACTCAGTTACGGGGCAGACACCGTTTCAGGTCGTCTTCGGACGACATCTCCAGCCTCCGACACCACTTCCTTTGGAGGTGCCCTCACCAGCAGCCCAATAAGTGGCTTCTCAGCTTCATCGACTCTGGAGGACTCTTCAGCAGCGACTCTCCGCGGCAGCTCAAAGAACACGCAAAGTGGCAAATCGCCATCGACGACTGGCACCAGAATTGGTACCTGGTACGAAGGTTTGGCTGAGTACCAAAAACCTGCATTTCCCCAGACGTAGTCGCAAACTACGACCCAGGTTCTGTGGACCCTTCTCCGTGGCAGAACGGATTGGCATGGTATCCTACAGGCTACGTCTTCCATCTTCTCTGCGTGTTCACAATGTGTTCCATGTTTCCCTTTTGAAGCCAGTAGTGTACTCTCGTTTCCATCAGCCAACGCCGGATGATATTTCTGCCTCATCTCCTGGAGAACCTGTTTATCAAGTGCATGAAGTACGGGATGTACGTTTCTCCAACCACCGATGGGAGTATTTGCTGTCGTGGGAGGGTTGCGGGTCAGAGGAAGACTCCTGGGAACCTGCACGAAATATTTTGGACAAATCTCTGCTGACTCAATTCCACTTGGACAATCCGGGGAAACCCGGTCCTCTTCGGAGGGGGCGTAAGAAGGGGGGTACTGTTACGATCCCGGTCACTAGACTAGTGACCGGGCACTTACCTCTCCTCTTTTCGCCGCAAAACCACCAGACCTGGGGCTCTCCGGACGGCATGGCAGCGGCGTCTCCACGAGGGAGACGCCGCCGGGACCTCCTCCCCTCAGCAGGGGAATGCGCGCGCGCGGGGCCCAGCGTTTTCTGCTGCCAGCACCCGGATGTGCTGACACGCCCACCGTGATGTCAGACGCCAACCGGGGGATTTAAACAAGGCACTTTCCTCTCCAAAGTGCCTTGCAACGAGGTTCCTGCCTTGCAGAGCTAGTTGCCGTTGTTCCTGCTGGTTCCTGTTTCCCCGCTGCCTGTTTGCCTGCCTGTCTCGACTCCTGCCTGGTTCCCGGATTTCTGCTTGTCTTCTGCCTACCTTGACTCCGGTTAGTGACTCCGACTCCTGCTTGTCTTCAGCCTACCTTGACTCCGGTTTGTGACTCCAACTCCTGCTTGCCTTCTGCCTGCCCTGACTCCGGCCTGTGACTCCGTCTCAGCTTGTCTTCTGCCTGCCCAGACACCGGTCCGTGACTCCGTCTCAGCTTGTCTTCTGCCTGCCCAGACATCGGACCGTGACTCCGATTCCTGCCTGATCACTGCCTGCCTAGACTCCAGTTCTTACTTTTCTCCTGGGTTTCGTCACTTTCACCTAAGTCCCAGCGGTCCGGGTCTCTACGGGCGCCTCCCGGGGGATCTCGGACTTCCAGGGCGAAGACTCCTAAGTCCTTGCGACCCGGGCTCCCACAGCTCCTCTGGAGGAGTCGCGGGTTTCCAGGTGAAGCTCCGTTTGCCCAGTGGGAGTTCTGCCTCCCGACTGTTCCCTCGGCTCAGTCGGCTCAAGGATCCACTTCCGGATTTCGTCCATCATAACATGAAGATCTTTTGGCTAAAATAGCTTCTTTCACCTCCCCTTTTAACCATGCCGGTAATCGTTTTGCCTTCTTTCCACCTTTCTTAATGTGTGGAATACATCTGGACTGTGTTTCTAGAATGGTATTTTTTAACAATGACCACGCCTCTTGGACATTTTTTACTTTTGTAGCTGCTCCTTTCAGTTTTTTTCTAACAATTTTTCTCATTTTATCAAAGTTTCCCTTTTGAAAGTTTAGCACGAGAGCCTTGGATTTGCACACTGTTCCTCTTCCAGTCATTAAATCAAATTTGATCATATTATGATCACTATTGCCAAGTGGCCCCACTACCGTTACCTCTCTCACCAAGTCCTGTGCTCCACTGAGAATTAGATCTAAAAACGCTCCCTCTCTCGTCGGTTTCTGAACCAGTTGCTCCATAAAGCTATTATTTATTCCATCCAGGAACGTTATCTCTCTAGCGTAACCCGATGATACATTTACCCAGTCCATATTGGGGTAATTGAAGTCTCCCATTATTACTGCACTACCAATATGGTTAGCTTCCCTAATTTCTCTTAGCATTTCACTGTCCATCTCACCATCTTGACCAGGTGGAAGGTAGTATACCCCTATCACTATAGTCTTCCCCGACACACAAGGGATTTCTACCCATAAAGATTCAATTTTGTATTTAGTCTCATGCAGGATGTTTATCCTGTTGGACTCTATGCCATCCCAGACATAAAGTGCCACACCTCCTCCCGAGTGCTCCTCTCTGTCATTGCGATATAATTTGAACCCTGGTATAGCACTGTCCCATTGGTTATCCTCTTTCCACCATGTCTCTGAGATGCCAATTAAGTCTATGTCATCATTTACTGCTAAACATTCTAATTCTCCCATCTTACTTCTTAGACTTCTGGCATTAGCATACAAACATTTCAAAGTTTGTTTTTTGTTTGTGTTTTCATTCTGCTTTTTAATTGATAGGGATAAGTTAGAATTTTTTAGCTCAGGTGAGTTTTTAGTTACAGGCACTTGGACTACGTTTCTTATTATTGGATCCTCTCTGTTGGGATGCCCTAATTCTAATGCATCATTAGTATCCTTTGAAGATACCTCTCTCCGAACCATGCGCTGCTGAGCGACTGTCGGCTTTCCCCTTTGTTCTAGTTTAAAAGCTGCTCTATCTCCTTTGTCTCCTGATGTTTTAGCATTAAAGGCTTGACAGAAAAGCCAGACTTTTATTTGTTTCCAGTAGTGAGAACAGTCCTGTATTTGTTGGAACTCTTCTCAGAGGGTGTTCCAAAGGGAAAGTGCTCCTGCCATGAAGGAATTATTTAATGCATCTTTTTTTTCTGATCTCTTTTATCAAGGGGGTTGATGTGGAAGTCTCCATGTGATGATCTTAGTGGTCTGCAAAGCATGTATGAAGAGAGCCTTTCATCAGGTAGATAGTTCCCACTTCTCTGAGGGCCTTGTAAGTCAGTGCTGGAGTTTTGAATTATATTCTGTATGCTATTGGAAACCAGTTTAACGTAGTTGTGATGTGGTCATTCAGTTTGCATCCTTCTACCAGACATGCAGCAGGATTTTGTATTATCTGGAATGTATGCAGTTCCTTATCTGTTGGACCCTTGTACAGTGCATTGCAGTAGTCCTGTTGTGTGGTTACTGTGGCGTGAACCACAATGAGTAGGTTGGACTTCTTGATGAATAGGTGAAGTCTTCAAACGTTATGCAGTTGAAAATGGCGGCTCTCTACTGTTTGTGGCAGTATGAATCCAATAGGGCTCCAAGTCTTTTTGCCCCTATATTTGGTGGGAGTTCATAAGTTCAGAATGGGATTTTCAGATCAGGGATTTGATTGAGCTTGTTCTGTATTCAGAGCAGCTACATTTTGTTAGGGTTGAAATGGAGTTTGTTGTTCTCCATCCATTCTTGAACAGCTGCAAGACATGTGCTTAGTTTATTTATAGCTGTTGATGGGTCTGGGTTGAATCAGCTGTGCTAGTGGCTTGTGGTATATGTTAAAAAGTATTGATGAAAGAATACAGCCTTGAGGAACCCCAGAGTTCAAGATCCAAGATACCAATGTGTTGTCAGTGAAATGTACCAATTATTGTCTGTTGACAATTGTCTGTTGCAGGTTTGGATCTTGCCTCTTAGGCCAGTTTCTACTAGTATGATATAATGTTATTGTGATCTAGAGTATCAAAGGCTGCTGAGAAATCTAGTAGCAATAGAACTGCCATCTGGCTTCTGTCATGACATTTCAGGAAATCATATAACAGGTTGATGAGGGCCGGCTCTCTTCCATGCGTCCAGCTAGTTTTTTTCTCTCTTAGCCTTTCATTTAGCTGAACTCTTACTGATTGTTCTAGATGTTAAGGAGGGACCTTTGCTTTCCCCTTACTAAAGGAGTGCACCAATTAACTGGGTTCTATGAAGATAATTGAGAGAGGTTTGGGTTTTGCTCCCCCAGGTGGGAACATGCAGGCGGTGTGTCCTAGCTGTTTATCATCCCTCAGCACTGCCTTTCCTTGTGGGTTTTTAGTTTGGAACTTGAGTCAACAGGTGGTAGATTTTTGGTTACCCTTTCAAGGAAGCAGGTTGCTCTCTGTCTCCTGCATTAATTTTGCCTAATTTATGGGACAGGAGTAAGGGAGAGTGCCTATGTAGGGGGTCAGCATTCTGTTGACTTGATTATCCATTCTTTTAAGTATTGCTTTGCACTCTCGTAAGACAATTTTTTGAGAATTCCCTATGAGAGTCAATCCCCCTGGTTGCAGTAGATTGCTGTGTCCCTGTATTCTAGGCTGGTTCTGGGGGGTAAGAAAGACCTGCAGTGTGCTATATCTCTGTAAAAGTGTAGACCTGACAGTGACCTGAAACAGAGGAAGAATACTTTTGCATTCACTGTTTTTTTTTAACTATCTCCTCTATTTGGAGGCTTGGAAGCTTTATTCCACCCTTCATGCTTCTTACTTGATTTTCCCCTTTTTGGTTAAACTAATATTTTTGGTCCACTTGGAACTGATAACCATTGGTACCTGGGAGTCAGGATACCAAGCCTTTGGAAGAGGGAAGTCTTTCATCCACAAAGATACAGAGGTGTTATAAATTCCATCTAAAGCAAGGGATCCCAGTAGAGTGCAGCACCAGGAGCAGATACAACATACAAGTAACAAGAACTTTGTTGCCATTGAGGGAGGAGGTCTTACATGAGGGAGTGAGAAGTGCCACAAGGCACTGTCCAAGGAGGTAAAAGAACAAAGAAATGAGAGGAAAGTACTCTTCTGGTGCTGCGTGAGGGGTTAAAATATTTCCAAAGGATTTCTTGAAAAGATTAAATCTGAGTACTGATTAAATATTGGGACTATATATATTCTACCTCCTTCAGTGGGAAGCTCTAATAATTAAATTAGGAGTAAGAGAAGGACTGGACTACATTCAATCTACTAAGGATATTGGAAAAAGAAATTGGAGAACAAAAGGAGTTGAGTGTAAATCCGAGAACTTCCAGTTCAGAACAGAGACTTTGATGAAGATCTGGAGTCACAAGTTTATTATAGTAAATCTTCTTGCTATATTATTTATTTACTTGAACTAAGAAGAGAATTAAATTGAAAATAGCATATAATCATCTAAGCAAGTATCAGTAAAGAAATTGGAAGGCACCATTTTTCTCCTGTGTGTTATTTGGATGCAGAGACTGTGTAAAGCTTAGTATTGTGTGCCGAGGATGGGAGAAAGGGCTTGAAATGCAAGGAAGCAGGGTATGAGAACTATTGTTCGTCTCCAGAGAGTTTCATAGAGTCATTGGAGTTGTGGTCCAAAAAGGATCGTCTCTATTTTCTTTCTGTGTGCCCTGGGTGCCAGTTACAGGATTCGTCCCACCCAGGGATTATATGTTTCCCTAGGAAGGTAATATTTAAGAATATATGAACACAATAAATGCTATTCTGGGTCAAACGAAGGTCCATCGGGCCCAGAATCCTGTCTCTGAAAGTGGACAAGCCAAGTCACAAGTAACCAGCACATCCCATAGAGTAGATCTGTTTCATGTTTCTCATTTCCAAAGATAGCAATAGCTTTCTTTAATCTATCTGGCTAATAATGTGTTATGAACTTTTCCTCTAGGAACTTGTCCAAAACTCTTTTAAACCCTGCTATGTTAGTCACCTGATCATATTCTCTGGCAACAGATTCCACAGTTTAATATTGTGCTGAATGAAAAAGTACCTTCTACTGTGTTAAGATCCGCAGCACGCGGGAAGCCCCAGAAGCTGCAACGCTTACCCCCAAGGCTGCCTGGCCTCAACATGACAGGAACGCTGCCAGATCCACCATGCATGCCGCCATGTCCCTGCAACCTGGCACATTCCAAAGGTGCGTGCACGCACGCACATATTGGGGTAGATTTTCAAAGGGTTACGCGCGTAACCCCCGAAAACCTACCCCAAACCCCCCCTGCACGCGCCGAGCCTAACTTGCATACGCTGCCGGCACGCGCAAAGCCCCGGGACGCATGTATGTCCCGAAGCTTTCCTGGGGGGGGGGGCGTGTTGGGGGCGTGTCATGGCCGGCGCATCATCGGGGGCATACCAGGGGCATGGCCGCAGCCTCCGGACCAGCCCCCTGACTGAACCATGGCACGCAGGCGGCCAGCCCAGCGCGCACAAGTTACGCCTCCCTCGGGCAGGCGTAACTTGTGCAACAAAGATGGGGGGAGGGGTTTAGATAGGGCCGGGGGGTGGGTTAGGTAGGGGAAGGGAGGGGAAGGTGCGGGGTGGGGGGTGGAAGGAAAGTTCCCTCCGAGGCAGGCTGCGCGGTTCGGCGCGTGCAGGCTGCCGATTTTGGGCAGCCTTGCACGCGCCGACCCTGGATTTTAACAGATACGCGTGGCTACGCGCGTATCTATTGAAATCCGGCATACTTTTGTTTGCGCCTGGTGCGCGAACAAAATTATGCGCATGCGTAGTTTTATAAAATCTGCCCCAAAATATGCACACAGTGGTGGAAAGACTCAGAGTGGCGCCTCCTGATGACATCAGCCTCCTGGCCTATTTAAGCCCAGGCCCTGTGGAGGTTCCTTGACTCAGCAACAGGTCTCCTGACATCCTTTAATCATCAGTGTGTGTTGCCTTGCTCCTGCATTTTTGTCTTGCTCCATGTTCCTGTTTTACTCATTCCAGTCCTGTTCCTGTTTCCTGCTTTGTTCCTGTGTCCCTGCCTTCCTCTATCCTTGCTTTTGTTCAGTCTTATCTTGTCCTTCATTGGCCTGATTTTCTGGATTCTGACTTTGGCTGTGACCATTGTCATTTGCTACATCGACCTCACCCTTGCTTTGGACCTGACCTCTAGCCCATCTACTGGTTCTCCTAGTCTGCTGCCTGCCCTGACTTCTGTTTGGCCTTGGACTCTTGTTCTTGCCTGATGCGCAAACAAAAGTACGCGATCGCGCAAGTATTTAAAATCTGCCCTGCAGAGTTTAAGTTCCATAGGGAAAGAATTCCAAAGAACTGGATCTGCAATAGAGAATGCAGATTACCTTGAAAAGCACAGGCAAGCACTTTTTAAAGATGGAACATCAAGGAGGCCTCGTTGAGAAGATCTTAACTGATGTGAAGCCATGGACAAGATCTCAAATTAAGGAGATTGAGCATGGTTAGCCCGATTTTGTATTCAATGCGTTGTCACAGAGGTAACCAGTATAACTGTATAAAGATTGGAGTAACAAGTTCAAAATGTTTATGGCCAGAAATTAGACATGCAGCTGCATTCAAAAGCAGTGGCTGAATAGTAGGATCAGGGAGACCCAAATAATGGCCATTGCAATAGTCAACAAGGAGAAAAATAGAGGCCTGTACAACAGTGCAAAATTCCGAGGCATGTAGCAGTTGTTTTAAACCAGAAAGGATTCTAAGCTTGTAGAAGCCGGCCCTGACTACTGACTTAATGTGTGTTCGAAATGTAAGTTGCAGATCGAGCAAAACACCCAGGCTTTTGATACTTTGATTGATATTAAAGGAAGAGCCATCAAGAGTGATGTAAGAATTATCAAGCATGGAATGCACTCTTTGGATAAAAAGAAATTCACTTTTATTTGTATTGAGCGCTAATTTGTTCTGTTGAAGATTTGAATATGTTCAGCAGTATCATGCCAAGTGGGATGAAGACATAAGAAAAACATTCATCAGAGGAGAGCCATTCCATCCCCATTATTATTTGTGTTGCCCTCCTCTGCACCTTTTCTAGTTCCTCTTTGTCTTATTTAAGATGGGGGTGACCACAACTACACACAATTCTCAAGGTGTGGTCGCACGATAGCTTGATATAGATGGAATAGAGTATTTTTTGTTTTATTCTTTATTCCTTTTCAGATCATTCCTAACATCCATTTGCTTTTTTGACTACTGAACTGAGGATTTCAATGCATTGTCCATAAGGACTCCAAGGTCCTTTTCCTTGGTGGTGAATCCCAATACAGAACCCGACATTGTGTTCCTATAAATGGGATTATATTTTCCTATGTGCATCACTTTGCACTTTTCCACATTAAATTTCATTTGCCAATCCATTGCCCAGTTTCCTAGTCTTGCAAGGTCCTCCCTGCAGTACATCACAATCCGCTGCTGTTTTAACAACTTTGAAGAAATTGGATCATCTCATCAAAGTTCCCATTCCCAGATCATTTATGAATATTTTAAACAGCACAGGTCCCAACACAGATCCCTGTGGTATTCCACGAATGACCTTTCTCCATTCAGAAAACTGGCCACTTAATCCTACCCTCTGTATTTTAACCAGTTACCAGTTCACAATAGGACACTGCCTCTTATCTCATTATTTTTTAGTTTTATTTATTTATTTATTTATTTATTTATTTTTATATACCGATGTTCCTGTAAAGTATACATATCACACCGGTTTACAAAGAAGAAAATGTCGCCTCGATGGCGGTTTACATTGAAACATTTAACAATTAACAATTAACAGAAACATGAAGGCACAAAGAGGAACTTAGTGGAGCTTACAGTGAAACTTACAGTTTTCTGAGGAGTCTATTATGGAGAACTTGGTCAAATATTTTCTGAAAATCCAAGTACAATATATCAACTCTTTTTCATCAACTCTCTTATCTTTAGCCACATGTTTTTGTATACCTTAAAAAATTTCTAAGATTGATGAGGCCAGACTTTCCTTTTCCAAAACCTTGTTGACTATTCCCCATTAAATCATGTCTATCTATATGGTCGATGATTTATTTTTTTTTAAGATACTGGGTGGCAGTTTTCTGATTTTGTCTAAATCCAGGTTTGTCTTTTTAATTAGTGGCCACACCACTGCTTTTTGCTTTAGCTCTGTAGGAAGTATGCCCTCGGAGAAAGAAGAGTTTATAATTTTGGGATGCCCAAGTTTTGAGTCCCTCACTCTCTAGCATATTTAACTTGGATGGGCATGGATCAATGGTGCAGGCCGTTGGATGCAGGGCCTTTATTTCTTACAAAATTGTTTGATAAGCTAGGTTTTTCTCTAAAAAAATTATTTTGAGGCAGATTAGGGAGACTGGGTAGATGATTAACATTAGGGCTTAATTTGTAGACAGAAAGGAAGTGGAACCGTGGAGGAGGTGACCTGGCAGAATCAACTATAGGTCCATCTGGCCAGTTTAAGAGCCGGATTCATTAAGCCTTTAGTGAATTAGGCACTATTTCCTGTTGCATTAAGGAGCTATAATTTTGTAACCAGTTTGCTTGGTGCAAAAAGCAAGTCTGTGTGATTACCCAATAATTTGTTTGGTATATTTTTGGTAGCTTTGGTACTTAAGTAGATTATGGCTGATGACGTAATACCTTTTCAATGGTTTTCCCGCATCTTTATATTTTGTTTCCTTTGGTGTCTATGACATGATAGCAGACATTTTATCCCTGCTTTTTTTTTTTCTTAGTAAGGTTTCCTTATGTTTCAGTCTTTTAAGTAATTTGTTAGGGGTTAATTTGTCACATAGGACCTATGTCCTACAGAAGATGACAATTAGAAATCTGTTTTACAATAAAATGACAAATAGTCCCTATGTTTCTGATTTAAATTTGGCCCAGCTCATTATAAAATGATCTTGGATGGTAATTAGTGGGACCCAGTAACTTCCCACCCAGGAAATATTTTGCTTTTAAATTTGTTCTATGGGAGTGAGAGCAGCAGCTGAATCTGTTTTGGAAGTTGGACTGTTTGGGATGGTGGTCTGGGTCCACATCTGGATCCATGAACACTGCAGCTCAAACAGCCTAAACTTGCACTGTTTGCCTGGGCTCCAAACATTCCTAGAGCCTGACATTAGTAAGTTAGATTCCTCTAGGGGGAGTTCCTTTTCCTGTTTGCTGTTTCTCAGTTGAAGAGATTTCTTTGTCCATTTGTATAGATGTTTTAAACCATTTATAAACAACGTTGCTACTTAGTATGCTTAACTAATTATACATAGGCTACATTTCAGCTTTACTCTGGTACAATGGCAGTTTTATAAGCAGGTAAAAACTCTGGGGTAGATTTTAAAAAAGAGCGTGATCGCGTACTTTTGTTCGCGCAGCAGGCGCAAACAAAAGTACGCTGGATTTTATAAGATACGCGCATAGCCGCGCGTATCTTATAAAATCCTGGATCGGCGTGCGCAAGGCTGCTGATTTTGGGCAGCCGGCGTGCGCAGAGCCGCGCAGCCTGCCTCCGTTCCCTCCGAGGCCGCTCCGAAATCGGAGCGGCATCGGAGGGAACGGAGGCCCCCGAAACGCTGCGTCATTCGGTCCCGCCCCCGACATGCCCTCTTAAAAAACCCCGGGACTTACGCGCGTCCCGGGGCTCTGCGCGCGCCGACGGCCTATGCAAAATAGGTGCGCCGGCGCGCGAAGGCCCTGCTTGCATAAAGACGGGCGGATTTACGCGAGCAGGGCATTTAAAATCCGCCCATCTGCGTATTAGATTACTTTCTAACCCACTGAACAGAATTATTCAATATTTTTTCTGTTTCAGTAAAATATTGTTCTGAATATATAAAAAAAAAATGGTATCTGAATTCAAGAAAGCATGGGATAAATACAGGGGATCTCTGAGAGAGTGATGGGAATTGTAAAACTAAATTAATTTTTTTATTTACTTTTATTTATTTTATTTAAATGCTTTTATATACTGAAGTTTAGCTAGCTGCCTTCACTCCGGTTTACAAATACAACAACTTAATACATTTTGTAAGTAACTTTCACGGCGGCCTTTCACGGCGACCACAGATACAACAATTTAATACATTTTGTAAGTAATTGATATCAACCAAGTTAATTATCGATTAGAATTGATGCAACTAATATAATTTATATCAACTTTGGTAACATTGGTAGGTTGGGGTCTGAGTATAGCCCAGAAAGAAGAATTATGTTCTAACAGAAAGAGGCAAATATCTATAGAGGAATCTATGTATACTAATTTAAAAGTCTTGAGTAGGTATATAGTCATGTTATCTATAATAGTCTTGAGATTGTCATTATAAAGAACGACGGTGGTTATGTGTTAGATATGTTATATGTGGTTAACCAATTCCATCTACCCATCCACCCAATTTCCATAATTGGGTGGATGGGTAGACTAGATAGGCTATACAGTCTTTTTCTGCTGCCACCTTTCTATCTTTCAATGCTACAAAGCTTTTTCTTGCTCAGTTCAATAAATTAAATAAATTCTTAGGATGCTGAGCTCTGTCCCAAATTTTTTTTTTCACATAGGTGGACATTATAGATGGTGATGCCCCTTTAGTATTTTGTTAGGCTGTGAATGTGTATTTGTCTCAGCCAGTAGGTGTCACATAATATTTTGCGAGATACGTTTACCACTCTGTATGATGTCGCATCATCATTCGAGGCATTTCTGTATCCCTCCTTTCCTTCTGGCCTGGGTGCTGCCTGGCTAGTGGCATGCTTGCAGGTAAACTAATTTGAACCATGCTATTGTATCTGTAACTGAACCAACTGCAAGAATTGCCTTCTCTGCCAGAAGCATGTAAACGCATCTCAGGTTTATTGCTTCCACTTTGCATTTTACTCCTAAGCCTCGTTTTTGTTTTATAAGTAATGCTGGAGAATGCCTTACATCAATGCCAATTTCTATCCTATTCCTTTTTCAAATTATGTGCATCGTTTTCCATTGCCAGGAATATTACACATGTAAGTTGTATGCCATTGGAAACTAGGCATGTATGTTGACTCTATCAGATACAGCAAGGTGGACCTCCATTCTCACATCTGAGCCCACATAAACACATATGCACATAGACTGAACAGCAATGCAAAGTTGTGTGAATAAGTTTAAAAAAACAGTACATGTTTGGAAATTGGCAAGGACACAAACCCAAACACATACTCCATTTCTTAAATGCACACTGTCCACACTGCTCACACAATCCAGTGGGATCACTGAAAGGAGAGGATCACCTTGCTGGTGGCTGGAAAGAATCAGCAAGTACTGCTTGGAGAAAGTTTTAAAACTTAAAAGTATTGGGGAGAAGTAAACTATTGAGGTATATTATTTAGTGGGTTTGTGTGTTTTGTTCTAAGTAGGTAATCAGAAAGTCAGGCAACAAACAGAAGTTTGCGTGCTTTATTTTAAATAAATAGTCAGAAAGTCAGGCAATAGAAATTTGTGTGTTTTATTTTAAATAGGCAGTCAGAAAGTCAGGCAACAAACAGAAGTTTGTGTGTTTGTGTTTCCCGACCCTCCCACCCCTCTCCTACCCACCCCTAGTTCATCCTTTAATTTATAGGAAGTTGTCACTTTCACACTTAAAAAATAATCAGCCTTTTAACTTAAACTCAGAAATTCCCCACATCTTATCAAGAGTTTGATCATTCCCTTCTAGGTTACTACTAGATATATAGGGGCAGATTTTCAAAATAGGCCCAGCACGTGTAACCCCCCTACGCACGTAAATCCAGGAGGATTTACGTGCGTAGGGGGGTTACTCGTTCTGGGCCTATTTTCAAAAGGCCCGGCGGCACGCGTAAAGCCCCGGGACGCGTGTAAGTCCCGGGGCTTGAAAAAATGGGCAGTCCAGGGGCGGGGTGGGGGTGTGGCAGCGTAGTCTAGGGGCGGGGCGAGGGCATGGCCAGAGACCTCTTCAAGGCCACTGGGCTGGGGGATTGCACGCCGGCAGGTGCGGGTTTTTTTTTTTTGGGCTGGGGCCGGGACAGGTAGGGGAAGAGAAAAGCCAGCTGGTCTCCCTGAGGGCTCGGCCCGTGCAAGGTGCACCAGTTTCCACCCCCTTGCGCGCGCCAACCCCTGATTTTATAATATGCACGCAACTGTGCACGCATGTTATAAAATTGGGCGTACATTTGTGCGAGTCGGGTTGCGCGCACAAATGTACGCCACGTGCATACCTTTTAAAATCTGCCCCATAGTGAATACCCTAATATATTTAAAGGACCCTAATTGAACGCAATCCTACACCCATAGCAACCTAAAACCTAACTGGGTACTGAACAAATTTAAGATAAAGGCATCAGTCCAGCAGCAAGAGGGGGGCCTACCAGTCATTTGCATCGAGTGTCACATGTATGATTTTTTACCTGCCAGTGAGAAATTGTACATGTGCATCAAATACAAAGAGCTCCTGTCTCTCAGAGAAAGAGTCTGATCTCTGGAGGCTAGAGTGGCAGACCAGGAGAAGCTGAGGCAGACAAAGAGATATATAGGGACATAGTAGCCAAGTCCCAACTCCAGTTTGGCATCCCTGGTGCTGCTTTGGAGGAGGAAGGTCTCATGATTGAAGAGCATCAACCTAGTGCAGCAGGAAATGATCTTATTTATTTTATATTTTATTTATTTTAAGTTTTTCTATACCGGCATTCGCGATAAATATCGCATTATGTCGGTTCACAATTAACAAGTGGATAGGAACAAAATCAAAAAATAACATTTAGTAATAAATAATAATAATAATAATAGTAGTAAAAAACATAGATCAAGAGAAGGCTAAGGAATGCAGTTACAATAAAACAAGGGAATAAAATAACTTGGATCTGAGAAAAGAAGCAGGGGTTTAAATTAAAAGAATATATATCTTTTAATTTAAATTATATATATATAATAATATATATCTTGTAGCAAGGACCTGCTCTCCAGGTGGTGCATTGTCCTCTCGCACTGAGGATGTGTCTCCCAGGGCTTCTGCTAAGGAGGGAAGGGTTAGGTTGGACGTCATTTTTGTTGATTCGATTATTAGGAATGTAGACAGCTGGGGTGATAGTGTCTAACGATCTGAAGTCGGTGAAACAATGCAACAAGGCGATAGCGAAAGCCAGAAGAATGCTGGGCTGCATAGAGAGAGCAATAACGAGTAAGAAAAGGGAAGTGATTATTCCCTTGTATAGTTCCTTGGTGAGGCCTCACCTGGAGTACTGTGTTCAGTTCTGGAGACCGTATCTCCGAAGGGACAGAGACAGGATGGAGGCGGTCCAGAGAAGGGCGACCAAAAAGGTGGAGGGTCTTCATCGAATGACTTACGAGGAGAGATTGAAGAATCTAAATATGTATACCCTGGCGGAAAGGAGGAACAGGGGTGATATGATACAGACTTTCAGATACTTGAAAGGTTTAATGATCCAAAGTCAATGACAAACATTTTCCATTGGAAAAAAGTCAGCAGAACCAGGGGTCATGACTTAAAACTCCAAGGAGGAAGACTCAGAACCAATGTCAGGAAGTATTTCTTCACGGAGAGGGTTGTGGATGCCTGGAACGCCCTTCCGGAGGAAGTGGTGAGGACCAAATCTATGAAGGATTTCAAAACGGCGTGGGATAAATGCTGTGGATCCTTAAAGTCTTGAGGATGTGAATGGAATGAAATGAAGAGAAGAGGCATGGGGGTGGCTTGCAGGAATGATGGCTACTACCCTTATTCAATAAACATACACAAGGTTAATGTGACTCCAACATTGCTCTATGCTTCAATGGCAAGAGGAAATGTGGGAAAAAAGATCTGCATTCACAAATAAGCGTGGGAGTAGCTTGCTTGTTGTGGCGGTTACTACCCCAAACCAAATTAGCCTGATGCTTCACTTTCATTGCATATCCAAGCAGCTCTCTGCTTCAATCACAGGGGGGGAACAAAGAAAAGAGGATTTATATTCAAACAACCAACAAGGTCTAAATCGCACAGGCTGGAAAAACAAATAAACGTGGGAGTAGCTTGCTTGTTGTGATGGTTACTACCCTGAACCAATCAAGCCTGATACTTCACTTTGAATACATATACAGCGCAGCTCACTACTTCAACGGCAGGGGGAGTGAAGAAAAGATGATTTATATTCAGACAACAACCAACAAGAACTAAATTGCACAGGCTGGGTAATCAAATAGGCGTGGGAGTAGCTTGCTTATTGTGGCAGTTACTACCCCTAGCCATTTAGGCTTGAAACATCACATTGATTCAGCTCCAGCACTGCTGTCTACATCAATGGCGGGGGTGGAAGGAAATTAGAACCAAAAAATTACCAATAAGGGCCCTGACCTCAGCGGTCAGAGTAACAAATAAGTATGAGAAAAATAAGTATGAAAGCTTGCTGGGCAGACTGGATGGGCCATTTGGTCTTCTTCTTCCATCATTTCTATGTTTCTATGAGACACGGGAGCCACTCTTAGCACTCGGAGCCTTGGGAGTAATCTTAATCCCCTCCCCACACACACACTAACACACTTGACAAAGGATCCAGGCCCTGAAAGGAAGAGTCAGTGTTCAAGCTAGCCTGAGAAGGTTCCAGCCACAAAGAGTAAAACCACTTTTATGGCCCTATCTGGTAGCAATCCACACCCGGAGATGGGGTTACATAAACAAAAAACCATACTTTGAAATGTCTGTATACAAATGCTAGAAGTCTAAAAAATGAGATTGGTGAGTTAGACTGTTTAGCACTGAATGAAGCAACAGATTTAATTGGCATCTCACAGACCTGGAAGGAGGATAACCAATGGGACATTGTGATACCAGGGTACAAATTATATCAAAATGACAGGATGGATTAAATTGGTGGAGGGGTGGCATTATATATTATAGAGGGCATTGAGTTAAACAGGATAGAAGTTCTGCAGGAAACAAAATGCAATGTTGAAACTTTATGGATAGAAATTCCAGGTGAAAAGTAGAATAAAATAGCAGTAGGGGGTGTATTACTGGCCACCTGGCCAGAATAAACAAACAGACAATGAAATGCTAAAAGAAATTAGGGAAGATAACAAAACCAGCAGCACAGTAATAATGGGTGATTTTAATTATCCCAGTATTGACATCAGGACATGATAGAGAAGTAAAGTCCAAGATGAAATAAATGACTGCTTCATGGAGCAACTGGGACAAGAACCAACAAAAGGGGAAACTATTTTAGACTTAGTCTTTAGTGGAAAACAGGATTTGGTGCAAGAGGTAACAGTGTTGGAGCCACTTAGTAATAGTGATCACATCATGATCAAATTTGACTTTAATAACTAGAGGGAGAACATTAAAGAAATTTACTGCGATAGCATTTAACTTTGACAATGATAAAATGAGGAAAATGGTTAGGAAAAAACTGAAAGGAGCAGCAGCAAAAGTTAAGAGTTTACATCAGGCATGGATGTTGTTTAAAAATGCCATCTTGGAAGCCCAGACCAGATGTATTCCACATATTAGAAAAGCTGGAAGGAAGGCAGAACGACTTCCAGCATAGTTAAAAGGTAAGGTAAAAGAGGCTGTAATAGCTAAAAGAACATCTTTCGAGAAATGGAAAAGGGATCCAAATGAAGAAAACAGGAAACAGCATAAGCACTGGCAAGTCAGATGCAACAGATTGATAAGGAAAGCAAAGACAACATTTTTAAAAAAGCTTGGTATGGAGGCAAGAACGTATAATAAAGACTTTTACAGGTACATTCAAAATAAAAAGCCTGTGAGGGAGTCAATTAGATGATCGATGGATAAAAAGGGGAATCAAGGATGACAAAGCCATAGCCTAGAGACTAAATAAATTCTTTGCTTCAGTCTTCACTAAGGAAGATGTAAGAAAGAAACCCAGGCCAGAAATGATATGCAAAGGTGATGATTCAGAGGAATTGAAACAAATCTCAGTGAACCTGGAAGATATATTAGGGTAAATTGACAAACTAAAGAGTAGCAAATCATCTGGAACAGATCATACATATTCCAGAATGCTGAAAGAACTGAACAATGAAATTGCAGACCTAATATTTTTAATTTCTGATATATCATTAAAATCATCTATGGTCCCTAAAGACTGGAGGGTTGTCAATGTAATGCAAAAATGGATCAAGGGGTGATCCAGGAAACTACAGACGAATGAGTCTGATGTCTGTGCCAGGAAAAATGGTGGAAACTATCATAAGGAACAAAATTGCTGAACATGTACATAGGGATAGTTTACTGGGACAAAGCCAACATGGATTTAGCCAAGTGAAGTCTTGCCTCACCAATCTGCTACATTTTGTGAGGGCATAAATAAATATGTGGATAAAGGTGAGCCAGTTGATATAGTGGACGAAGTGATACATAGGATTTCCAGAAAATATTTGACAAAGTCCCTCATGAGAGACTTATCAGGAAATTAAAAAGTTATGGGATGAAGGACAGTGTCCTATTGTGGATTGTGAACTGGTTAAACAATACAAAACAGAGAATAGGGGATAGAAAAGGCTCACAAAGAGAGGAGAAGTGAGGCAAACAAAGAGGAGAAAGAGGTAAGACACGCAAAGAAAGAAGAGTCACATAAACAGGCCGATACAATACGGTGCACTCAGCCGAGCTCCTGTTTGCCCACGCGTTTTGAACCCGCTCTTATTACCCCTTATACTTTAAGGGGAAATAGCGCATCAAAAATGTGCGGCCAATCCCCAGAAAACTAACAGCACTCATCATATGCAAATGCATGTTGATGAGCCTATTAGTTAGTCATCCGGGATACTTAAAGTCAAATGTGCGGCCAAGAAAAATGGACACTCAATTTTACCAGTGTCTGTTTTCCTAACCCGTGGCTGTCAGTGGGATCGAAAACCAACGCCAGTAAAATAGAGTGTCAGTTGTCGGACCCGCTGACAGCCAGCTCTACCACTAATACGGAGGCTCTAGGGACGCGCTATTGTCCCTAACCCCTCCTTATTAGCGCGCCGCCTCATTTAAATAGAGAATCGCGCACCCAGGAGAGGTGCTTGGGTGCGTGTCGGGAGAGCGGGCGCTCAACACAGAGCACGCGCTCTCCTGCGATTTTTGCAATATTGGCCTGAAAGAGAGGGGAAGGTTACACATAAATAAAGGTTACACATGTAACCTTTATTTGATGGTTGGGTTTAAAACCCCTCCCTGGTTACTGGATTCATACTAAAATGTGGTCAAGCAGTTGTTTAGTGGGCCAGGCCCATGATGTTACCTTCACTGGATAGGGCTAGCCAAGCCCCTTGATGATGAAATTACTGTCTGGTTGGCACAGAATTACTCTTCATGGCAGAGGAACTACTGAAAAATTTGATGGGACTCAAAAGGTCCAGTTCCCAAGTAAAAAATCAGACTTAGAACAGTGCTAATGGTTCCAACAATATCTGTTTATTAACAGAGCCAAAAGTAGTCACCAGGTACACATCCACAGGAAGGTCACAATGAAGTTAATACAGCTGAATTGAACAATAGCAGCAAAATGTTCTTCTTCAACCTCTTCACTAACGGAGAATACATGCATGAGGAGTTCAAATCTCAGCATGGTCTCAGTAGACTTCCACATGCTGTGGCTGAAACCCTTGCTCCTGTGAGCCAAGGTACAGTCTCAGTTCTCCCCAATTTCTCTAACTTCTCCAGCTTCTCAATTTCTCCAGCATCAACAATCACAAAGAATATTCTGGCCACACAGTCCTCCAGCCAGAGTGGCTGGTAAAACCTTCCAAGAGGCCAGGGCAATCGCTCATGGGTGGTGTTCTGTATGACCTTCCTAGTGGTTTAAATAGTGGGCTTGAAACTAGGAGGTGGAAAGTAGATTATAGCTCCCTACTAGGAAAACCAGGGAGCTCAGCAAAAGCAGGTGCTGATTCTGAATTTTCCTTCTGTATTTATTTATTTATTTAAATACTTTTCTATACCGAAGATCATGTACAAGTACATATCGGTTCGGTTTACAGTGAACCAACATTTGGAAATTACATCAAACAATATGAACTTAATTTACCAAAAAATTGTACAGCAAACTATGTGAACATAATTAACAAAATTGTACGCGAATAGAATTATAGTTGAACAAGCATAACGAGTGGAATATGGGGAAAATCAAAAAAGGAAAAACATGATAGTCAGCACAGGGAGTACATTATAAAGGTTACGGGGAATTTCGATCAGTTAGACACTTCGTAAACTTCTGTAGACTCCTACGGAACAAAAAAAATCTGACTTCCTCCTCCTGCAGGGATGGCCAACTCTGGCCGCAGTCGGATTTGGGTTTCAGGCCATCCATAATGACTATGCATGAGATACCTTTGTGTACAATAAATGAAACACATGCAAATGTATCTCATGCATAGTCATTGTGGACGGCCTGAAAACCAGACCTGTTTATGGCTCTTGATGATTGAAGTTGGCCACCCCTGTCCTAGAGGTTTCACCGCTCTCTTACATGTTAAGTGTCTCCTGGCTCAGACCACAGGGTCTTAAAGACATCCATCTCTTTAGAAGGCGAAAGCGTAGAATAGTTAGGAGGACTATAGCCTCAAGGCATCGGTGCTGCACACATTATCACTGGGGTAAATAAGAGGAAAGTCACAATGGAGAAGAGAGGCACAGGGATGCTTCGAATAAAGGACACAATCAGTAAATTGGGAGACAGCATAAAGACAACACTGAAATAGGCTCAGACAAATTTGGGTGAGAGAGAGAGAGAGAGAGAAGGGGCAGAGAATGAAGAAGAGTGAAACACAATGCAAGAAATGAGCCTAAAGATTCAGTAAGCCAAAGGATAAAAGTGTCACATGGAGACAGAGAAAGGGAAGAGACAAGAAAGGAAAGATGATGGTAGAAACCCAGGACCCCTAATAAAACACAGGGAAAAAAAATGCGCAGAAGAGAGAGGACAGTTAGAGAGAAAAGGGGGAAAACAGAAGAGAAATGGGGAAACCGCAGCGGGAAGGAGACATTCAAAAGACAGGAGGGGAGGCGCAAAGGAGAGAATGAAAAACTAAGATGGAAAAATCAATGGAACCAAACAAAGGTAAGTAAGATAAGATTTTATTTGGGGCTATAGCACACTAGGACAAAAACAATTTCAAATGCTTCCTTAATAATAAGAGGTAAAAGTAAAGCAGAGTGTACTCACAGTATACTTTTGCTTACAGTGTCTCTCGCTAGGTGAACTTTAGAAGCTTTGTAACCAAGGCAGCAGTGCTGTGGAGACTGCTCAGAAGTATCAGCTTGCCTTGTTTCTTAGTTTTATCGCTCCTCTTTTGACCTTAGTCCTAGGTCTTCTATCATTTCATAATACACTTTATTTTTTTATACTTTTATGCTTCTATGAGATGAAAGGTCTGCACTTGTTATAATGGACCCAGCATCTATTATTAAAAATCTTTGAATCCGCTCTTCTACTGTGTTTGTGCTTCACTATTTGGTAGGGATGCGCGACCTGAAAACTGTCACTTCAGTTTGTTTTTTTGCTTTGGTTTTTTTTTTGTTTTTTTTTGTCGGGATTCGGTTTCTTAAATTTTTTGGGGGGGGGGTTCAAATCCTTTGCCAAAATGAGAAAAACTGTAAACTAGAAAAATCCCCTAAAATAAAAAAAATTGAACTGCTAAAAAAACCTCAAAAAAACAGACCTCCAGCAACCTTGGCTGGGCCGTCCCGGGCCACAAAATGGCCCCAGAGTCTAAGCTGAGCATCTGCTTCTAACGCCGATATCCAGCCCTGAGATCTAATCCTGGCGCTGAAGCCTGGTCCAAAGTCCAAGACCTAAGTCCAGGTCAGGCCCAGAGTCTAAACCAGGCACCTAGTCCCAGTGCCGTGACCCATCCTGAGGTCTGGTCAGGATGACGAGGCCCGGCCCTAAGGCTTGATCCATGCCAAGGCCCAGCCCTGTGGTCTAGTTACTGCACCAAGGCCTGGCCCTGAGGCCTAGTCCCAGTCTCAATGTCTGGCCCTGAGACTTTGATCCAGCGCCAAGGTCTGGCCATGAAACTTGGTCTTAGCATTGAAGTCTAGGCCTGGGCCTCCCAACAATTTCTTTGTGTCCTGGTGCTTGAGAAATGGCGTGTTCCACTTTGAAGGAAGGTGTCACAGTGATGTCACTCCAGTGCATCATTTCAAGTACCAGGACACAAGAAGGGCTGGATCTAGGTTTCAGCGGTTTCAGCAACAGGGCTCAACCTCAGGGTTGAGCCTGGGCCAAGATGCCAGGACTAGGGCTCAGGGCTGGGTCCTGTTGCCAGGCCAGGTGCTGATGCTGATGCTGGGCCTAGGTCTCAGGGTCAGGCCCCATGGCTGGGCTTAGGACTTGGTGACAGGACCAGGCCTTGGTTTGGGCACCAGGCCAGGACTGGGTCTAAGCCTCCACATCTGACCAGGCTTCATCACCAGGTCTCCGTGCAAGGCCTAGGCTCCAGTGCCTGCTCCAGCCTGGTCACACTAGAAGCCTGGTTTTTTTTTTTTTTTAAATGCAGCCCATATGAAAATATATGAAATTTTTGGATATTTTTGTAGGAGGCTATTTTAATTTCCTTTTATTCAGAATGAACTGAAAATGGCCTTATTTGATGTATTTTCTTGCATTCATTAAATAAAAATGCACTTCCATACTGGATGGTCGCCACGGAGATCACTGATTTACTTAGATTTATAATGATGGGAAGGGCAATGGATGCCACCTGGCCCAGGTCAATCTTGAAAGGTTGAGTAATTCAGTGTTTGCCCCATTGCATCAATAATTTCAACAAATGTCAGCGAAAAATGCCTTCCTGTATTGGACACATGATAACAGATGCAAAAATGGGTTGAATTAGCAGAAGTTCAAAACTGAGGAGCAGTATTACGAATTGTCAAGGCTTCAACTTTAGCTACTGTCCATTCATGCATTTTTCATATCCATTCAAAATGTAGTACACCCTGATACAATCCAAGTATGAAATAAATAATAAGATGTACTTCCATTTAAGAGTTTTTTGTATTTTAAGGCAATTGAATTATAAATATATATGAAAGAAGTGCAAATGGGCAATAAATAGTTTTGAATCCTTGATGAACGGGGCTACTACTCTTAGATTTAAAACTTGTGCTAATTCAATCCCTTATCGAGTCAATAGCTTTCGACAAATTTCTCAGCAGCAATGCAATAAGAATAAAACGGGGACGCTACGTAATTGTATTTTAAACTTTTCAGTGTCCTAAGGATGTGTGTGTATATGCACAGAGTGACCAAATAACTACAGGGGAGTCTTGGTATTGCCCCATTGCATGTGTGGAGATGTAGTCCTCATTTTCCTGTCGAGTTCCTTAAGAAAATCAAGATAATGTTTCCATGCGTGCAGCAGTATAAAATCAAGACTGGTTTGGCTTGTTTCCTGGACAAGGAGCTATATGGCTACCATATATCAATTTGTCTATCTAGATGGATCCTTGTGCACTTTCACCAATTTTCCCAGTTATGATCAGTAAAGACACAGAAATATAAAAGTAAATGTAACCCTTGGACTGACAGTCCTGGATTAAGGTCCCAAGGAACAAACAGTTTCAGGCATCAAAACTTTCCATGCATCTTACTTTTAGATTAATATCCAGGATTCTCTGAGCAGGGGAAGATAGTTCTTCTAGGCCAAGTTAAGCCCCAATTTAAAGGTCAGTGTAAACAGCACCGATGAGCATACAGTAGTAAACTATAGCAATAAGCATATTGGATGCAGTGGTGGTTTCCGAAAAAGCTTTTGCTGATAGCTAAGTGAAGTTGATAGCAATTCTTTTGTCAAAATTAGTCAAGTAAAGTCCAGTGCATAATTTAGTTATCACTCTTTTCCAATTGATGATTTTGTTTCTTTAATGAGGTAGTTTCTAAGCTTTCCCCAATAACTCATTGACTAGCCCAAGTTATACTAAACATTTCAAGTCCCAAAGCCTATATCTTCAGTGCTATTATTTCAAGTTCCTCTTCCTCTTTCCTTCTTACCTGATTGGTATAAGATGGCTCTTCTCTCTCCCCTTGGGTGCCCTTTGAGATGATAGTGTTTGCACCTGGGTGATGCCACTGGTCTTCCTCTCCATTCTTCTCTGGGAATGACTGTGGCATCATTCTTCCCTGTAAACACTACAGTGAGAGACACCACTTCTTCCGATGTTAAAGAAAAACGGAGTCCTCGGAGAACCCAATATGAACGTGGGAAGGGTGGATAAAACTTCCCCTTTCACAAAAGGAAAAAGATTTCCAAAACTTGGAGCTCAAAATTAGAGGAAGGCACTCTGTCTTCTTTCTTTACCCAGGTCGCAGCCCTAGAGACCGCAGCGTCCTGCTCCAGGAAACATAGCCAAGAAGGGAACAGCAAATCAGCAATATTCATGCTGCCCTTAAAATGGTGGCAGGGGTTTATATGCTGTAGGAACATACCATACTCAATCTTTCACAAGGGGGAGCTACAACCCACGCTAGCTATTCTGTCTATTCCCGCTATTGAAATGGAATACTTCTTTTGTTTTCTGGTACTGGTAGAGATCCGATAGGATCTCTTTGTAACCTCTTTTTGCAAGAGGTCACCTTCTCTACTTTGGAGAGCCTAAGGGCTAACTCCTCCAAAATGAGAAACAGCCTTTTGTGGACTGAGGGCAGGATACCCTGCAAGGCCAAACTGGGCCGGACACACTCTCACTCTCAATCCAAAATTCAAATGTCCACTCCAAAAGTATGCTCCAAACAAAAGACACATTTATTGTAAAATGCTTTCAGTATTCCCAAATAAAAAAAGGCAGAAGCAAAAAAAACACAAAAAAAAAGTCTCACACTGTTTACATAAAATCATAAAAATTCACAATTCACTTAATAAATTTACTCTTTGGCCTATCCAGGACCTCTCAGTCTCTAAATGCTCTGTTTTAGGTACTCACAAATAACCTGATCAGCTCAAGGGAAGATTCACCCTTTTGTCTCTTAGCAATGAAATCCTCGGAGCCCCATGGCAAGTTCTAGCCAGTCCTGCGAGTTCACACCACAGTTAGAAAAACTCTTCTCAAATCTCAGACACACATTTTTTTTTTCTCCCTCAGGCTTTCTGAGACACTTGGAGGGTATCCTTACTTCACTCCTGCTTCTCCCACCCTGTAATCTCTGCTGGGGGTAACAGATACATCCTCCTTGTTGGTCTGTGACTCTGGAGAAGCCACTGTCCCGCTGTGAACCAGGGCTTTTTTATAACCTACCTCAACCATGCCCGGAGAGACTGTACCAGGCTATTAGTCAAGCTGCCTGTCACCCCCTCTCTGCCTTAGGCTGACATCTCCACTAAATCTTCCCAAAAGTCACTATGTCACAGTCTGAATAATCTTCCTTTGGAAGGAAAATCATCTCTTACATACAAACACATCCTTTCCTAAATAACCTCTGTAACTTTCTGTGGCACACAGAGGCCACGTCGTGTAACCCCTTCTTGATTTCTGGCCACCTAATTGAAGGATCACAGCCCTGGGTGATCCTAATTTGAAGGATCACCCAGGGCTGTTTTCACTCTCTCGGATCCACAAAAAACACTCAGACATCCAAATTCAGCCCTGGGGGCTGAGGTTCTCTGGCGGGGAGGAGGCCTAAATCTCTGGGACCCTAGGTGCTGTGATGGGGCTCCCAGGCTACTCGGCCTCTCTCACACGACTCTCAATGCTCACAGAGCGGAGTCCCACGGATCCAAAATGGCACACTCTGGAAATAAAAGCCTCAAGAGTCCAAAAGTGGTGTTCGAATAATAAAGAAGGTTTACTTGAGTTTGAAAATTAGGATCCATGCAATGATTCAAAAAAAAAAAAATCATAAAAAACATAAGGAAAATACAGACCAGGGGAAATGTGTTCCTCTTCCGACGACTCTCTTGCTCTTAGCTGTGTCTTGGTCCAAAATGCCTTCCCCCAACAAGAGTAGGTAAGTTCTCTTCCAACATGTACCAAGGATGCTGGAAACACTTTGCCCAGTTCCAAAACAAGCTGAATCTTCAAACAACTCTCACAATAAACTCCCAAAACCCTACAATCTCAAACATTTCAGTCTGTCTTCCACCTTGCGGTTTTCTGCGTGCAGGATGCAAGCACAGGGATCCAGTCCTTTCCTCTATATCAGGGGTTCTCAACCTTTTTTCTGTTGGGACACACCTGGCAGATGATGCTTACAGACGTGACACACTGAACACCTGACCATCACGGGGCCAAATGGAAACATACACTCTGCAGCCACAGGAACCCAAACCCCACTCCTGCCCTCCAAACAATGGATGCAGAGCAGAACTAGGATATAATACAATTCGCCATATAAAAACGATATTCTGATTCTGGTGCTATCTCAGTAACAGAAATACAAACTCCCTTACTACCAGGTACATTGTAAAATACAAAACCTGAAAAACAACACTCAGCACATGTTTAGCATACCATAGCAACACTAACTCCAAGAATTCAAACAGCAATAGCCTTCCTACCTATGAAAAGGCAGCAGTGCAGCACCAATGCATGTCCTATTGAGAATGAGAACACGCAACAAAGATGACTGATATAAATCCCTACCTACTAGTAAAATACTTCACCTCAGTCACATATACAGACCCAACCTTCACCAAATACAGAATACAAAACCACAAATGTGGAGACAAAACTGGAATGGAAACCTCAAAAAGCCATTCTGCATGCAGTGCAAAACTGGAGAACTAGAAACAGAAATACATTTCCTCCTACACTAAGCAAAGTACAAAGACAGAAGAAATGCACATTCCCAGAACTGACTTATTATGGCTCTTGCACCCTGTCACTCCCCTTCCATGCCTCCATCATGCCTCACTTTTCCCCAATTGCTCCCTTTCAATCATCCCTTCATCCCTTCTCCCTCCCTGCCCGGCTACCCCGACCCCCCGTTTCCCACCCTTCCTAATCAGCAGCCCCCACACTCCCTCTCCATTCCACCTTCATCTTCCCAGCATCCCCAGCTTCCTTTCCCCCCCTCTCCACAGGGTGAAGAGCTCGTCAGCAGCACCACTCCCAGACTCAGCAGGATAAGATTACCAGAACAGCGGGAGCTGGCAATGTCTGGCTCTGATCTGGGTGAAGGAGGAAACAGCCTCCCACTGGGCCAGAAAGAGAAGGAAGTGAGAGGAGCCTCCCATCAGGCCCAATGTAAGAAGTCTACCAACTCCCAGTCGGGCTGATAAGGAGGCAGCCATCGGCTGGCCCTGCGACGCACCTGCCAGGACTCCGCGACACATTCAGTGTGTCCCAACACACCTGTTGAGAACCACTGCTCTAGGGGATTCTCCCTCTCAGTCAAGAGCTGATGCAAAAAAAAAAAAACAAAATCCTCTTTCAAAACCTCAAAAACCTCTTACTCTCAAAAGATTCTTCACTTGATTAGGTCTTGAGGACCTCTAGTCTTTTCCTATATAACACTCCTCTAATTATGAGATCCTTCCCCACTGACTCTCTCCTGTCCTCTCTTGTCTTAGGCTGCCCACCCTCTCGCTCTCTCCTTTCCTCTTCACTTTCTCCAGCCCTCTGGCTTCTGCACATGTCCAGGGGGCAATTTGTAGCACTGAGACCCATCCCAAAAAGAGGATGAGCCCCCAGAAACCGGGGAGGTGCAGGATATGCAAAAAACTTATCTACAAAATCCCAACATGACCACTGGGAAAATATTAGAGCGAGTTCTAATCCTCACTACATACATAAAGAAATCACAGGCAGAACTGCAGCCACCGACAAGCTCCCTTCCCAGGGGTAAAATTGTATTAGCCCTGTGTCTGTTTCAATTTCCTGTAAGGGAATATGTTAGGTACTAGGTGGTGCTTTCAAACACTGCACGGAGCGGCAGTAGCCACAGAGGCATTCACGGAGCAGGGTGCCAGTGGCCAGTAGTTGGTGTTCCACCTTCACGGAGCGGAAGGATGGAGGGCTGCCATCTCCAAAAATAAAAAATAAAAACAGGGGTGGGTAAGAGTATGGGGCAAGGGGGTGGCCTGCTTGTTGCAGCGGTTGCTACCCCCAATTGAGCTGGATGTCACTTGGATGCAGATTCAAAGCTGCTCTCTAAATTGGGTGGAGGGGAATTAGGGCTGGAGGGTACTGGAAGCCAATAGTAACAGGTGGGAGAGAGAAAAAGGGAAAAAAAATGGATAAAGTGCGTAGCTTGCTGGGCAGACTCGATGGGCCATTTGGTCTTCTTCTGCCGTCATTTCTATGTTTCTATGTGCTTGAGGGGTTACCTATATGTCACAGACATGTTATGAGATAGACTTAGTGAAAACACACAGAGGAGGAATAACAAGTCTTCAGCTGTCCAGTTCCCCAGGGTTATATTTGAGGACGGTTCTTTCCTCAGGATTTTCCAGCCGCAAGACCTTGTACCCCATCTATCCCAAACCAAACAGTATAAGAAACTAGTGCAACCCTCTCCCAGATGGGTCCCACAAAATGTGAGAGGGTCCAGCACTTGAGTGAGCCAAGCACCAATCTTTTTGTGGGGTCAGCAAGGGATGTGGGTCAAACAGATGATGTAATCGACCCAGACTCAAGGGCAAGGGAGGGCATACAGAAGGCCTGAGATGGACAGGGAGGAAGCTTCAGGAAATTCCCTCCATGACTCACCCTCTGACTTCTGTCTTCTCTCCTCAGATCTCACCACACCAGCAAAATGGAGCTCATTCTACAAATATCTTCCAACAACAAAACTTATTTTCTGGTGTTACCAACAGAGTGAGAAAAAATATCACTGATTAGATGAGGATCCATAGCCTTTCATAGTTAGGCTGTGGAAATTACAAACAAGACAGAAAAGTCAATTTACTGAATCCATATTAACTTAGAGATGTGCATTTGTTTTAAACGAATTAGACAATTTCAATGAAATTGTCTAATTCTTCATGGTTCGGGAGCACCGAAATATGAAAGGAATTTTTCCTTAATTTCAGGAAAATTCGTATTTCACTAACTACATGCGCTCTACCTAGTTTTCTAATTCCGAAGTTGGCGCACTAACTGGTTGTTAGGGTGCACTCTAATTTCTATTAGGGCACACTAACTCTGAAATTAGAAAACTGGGTAGGGGGCGCTAACACGAAATTCGGGAAACATGAAAAGAAACCCAGAACCACGGGAAAAACGAAATTCACCGTGGGGGTCCCGAACCGAAGCATGAACCGATAAAATAAAACGAAGCACATCTCTGCTACTTGTACTCCTTTCCCTGGATTAGGGATTAGGAGAAATTCTGACCAACACTTTTTCCCCAATCTCCTTTCCTATAGTTGAAAATACTCTCGAAGTAAACAATTCCCACCCACTTCAACCACCGTTTCTACACTTTTAAAACAGACTATGCTTCTCACAAACTTGGTATCAATTTCTCCCACCTTCAGGAGTGGATTGGCCTATCGGGGGATCGGGCTCCCCCCAGTGGGCCGGTCGCTCCCATCACGTGATATATATTTTTTAAAGCTTCCCAAACAAAGAAAAGGGGAGGGGCTGCAGCGGCATGAAGAGAGGCCTGTGGGGCCATGGCCTGAACAGCGGCCTGCAAGGCCATGCAGCCCTCCCCCAACATTGCAGAAGCAGCACGGCCTCCTTCCACCTCCCTTCAGGGAGTGAGAAGCAGCGCTGTGATTCCAAAACTGGCATAGGGAAGGCCCAGAAAAAGTGAGGAGGCCTGAAAGGTGTATATGTGTATGCTTGTGTGTGTGAGAGAAGGAATGCATGTGTGAGTGTATGTGAGCCTGCATGTGTGCATGAGAGCCTGCATGTGTGTGTCAGAGCCTGAGTGTGTATGACAGTGACAGAGCCTGCATGTGTGTGTGAGAACCTGCGTGTATATGAGAGAGCAAGAGAGCCTACGTATGTGTGAGAGACTGCGAACCTTAAGTTTGCTCACTAGACAATTAATTATTCTCTCCATTCTCCATAGAAATGATGTAAACATTCAGAATTTTCTTCTGCTGCATGAAAGTAAGAGCATAGGACTTCCCTGGTGTCCTCAACTCTCACCCTTCTGTGGCTCTCTCACTTTATCTTCTCCCCACCGACTGTGGGATCTCCAAACTCCCCTCCACCTTTGGGACTTTGGTTGGGTCCCCTGGCTGCTTCCCCTTGAGGAGAAAAACACTTACTGTGCCTAGGACCTTTCCTCTTGAGAGGGAATGCCCCTACAGGTCACTCTCTGATGAGAGGATGCACCTGGCAAACCCAGTTCCTGGCTGAGCTCTCTTCAACAAAACAAACTGTTCCTTTCCTCTCCAATTGGCTGTTTTATACTGAGTGACCACCCCTTCTATGGATCTTTCTCTCCATTCTTCTTAAAGGAGAACATTCCCCTATAAACCATCAACCACCCTTCTCATTCTGACACAGTGCAAATTCATTGTGTAATTTTCCCAAACATGGTGCCACCCAGTGGTCATTTAAGATACTACACCTTCCAAAATAATTTAGCGTACTTGACAGTTTCTGCTATCCTACAGTATATCCACACACCCTATTCATTCCACAAGTCTAGCAAATGCACCCAAATAGAAAACAGGTAGTCTCCACCACCGTACTAGAGGATCATTAATTGCAATGAAGTGAGAGGAAAGTCAGAAATCAACTGGGGTCTATGGCACTGTAGCAGGAAGTAAACTGGACAAACTGGACGCGTCCTTATCTGCTGTTCTTTATTTTTTTAATTTAATTTTTATTGGCATTTAAATCATCACAACAAATGAATAATAAACCATGGTTTATTATTGTTTTTACATCTATCCTCTCCACTGGGAGGTCATTCCATGCATCCACCAACCTTTCTGTGAAAAAATATATTTTCTGATGTTACTCCAGAGTCTACCAACATTTACACACACAAGTTGCTATTTTAAAAAAAACATGCATGCACACTTGCCAACTTACTCACATATTTTCACACCTGCTAATTTTCTGGCATGAGTGATATTAAATGTGTTCGTGGTGCAGCACTGACTGGGTAGGAGGTCAGGGTGAGCTGGAGGGGAGTTGAGAGCTGAAGAACCAGGAAGATCTTGATGACATGAAGGAAAGGGCAAACTAGTGGCCTAATTACTAATTTCCATGACTTGTGCATGTTTTGAAATACACGACTTATGCATGTATATTGGGACTTATACGAGTAAGTCTTATTTTAGTTTTAACGTACCTGCATATATTTTTAAATAGGTGGGTAAATTATATTCTTTCAATGCACTGAAATATGTGGTTTCACTGCATTGCATGCATTCGCACGTAAGCCTACATACGCGCATATGTTGAGGGATCTAGACACACGTACTTTATAAAATACGCATATAGGGGTAGATTTTTTTTAAAAGCGCGATCGCGTACTTTTGTTCGCGCAGCAGGCGCAAACAAAAGTACGCAGGATTTTATAAGATACGCGCATAGCCGCGCGTATCTTATAAAATCCTGGATCAGTGCGCGCAAGGCTGCCGATTTTGGGCAGCCTGCGCGTGCCGAGCCGCGCAGCCTGCCTCCGTTCCCTCCGAGGCCGCTCCGAAATTGGAGCGGCCTCGGAGGGAACTTTCTTTCGCCCCCCCCTCACCTTCCCCTCCCTAACCCACCACCCTGGCCCTATCTAAACCCCCCCCTTACCTTTGTCCCTAGATTTAAGCCTGCGAGAAGCAGACGTAAATCTACGCGCGCCATGGTAAAATTTTGCCGCGGATCGTATGCACGCGTATATGCCATTGCATGCACTTTTTGGAAAGTTATCCTCTAACAGTTCAGTGTTCTCAAACTGAAAAAGGTTTGATTTTACTATTCCCGGGGTGCAATTACTGTTCTGGAAATTAAGTCATGGACTGCAGTCCATGCAAGTGTCACAAAATAAACGTATCCAGGGCATACTGTATTATAGTGTAGATCCAACGTGCACACGGTATTGCATACATAATCGAAAGGAAAACTCAGATGCCAAGCTGCAGCTGGAGAGGCAAGATCAGGACATTTCTGAACATTTTTAACCCTCCCTCTGTTTCTCAGTACAGAAACCTCAAAATTCTGTGCAGTCCAGATAAAAATCAGGACAGTTGCATTACCCTTCTACACAGTTACACTTATCTGACTAAATAGTGCCGAACATGCTTTGAATATCGATGTCTTTATTCCTCCATTGAAGCGGTATCCGTGCCACAAGGTTATTTAGTTACATTTCCCTTCAGAAATAAGGGTTTTTTTTAGGAATGGGTGACAATTCTACCATTTGTCATTTCCATAGCGCTATTACATGATGCAGTGCTGTGGCTTTTTTTTTTTTTAACCTTGCAAATTGTTTCTATGCGTAGCTCTCGTCAGCTGGAGCATTATTGCTGAAAAGTGCCATCATTCCACAGCTCTGGTCTGGTTTAAGATGGCTTAAAAACCTTGGGAAGAAAAGAGAGATTTCTACAGTTTCTGAAAATAGAATTTTAGCTGGCTTCATAAAACAGAACATTTAAGAACAAGGGGCGGGACGTTTTATTGTTCATGTCTGAATTTTAAGAAGAGAAAAAGGAGGGGGTGAAGGGGTGTGAAACAGCTGGCAGTAGTTGTTTGCAGGCCCCCCCCACTAGGAACAGCTCCTGGATCCGGCCTGCTTTTTTCTCCATGGGAGCTGCGTCCGCACAATCAGACATCCCGCCACCCCAGTCTGTTTTCTGAAAGGAGAGAGAGAGAGAGAAAAAAAAAGGAGGGTTTGTGAAATGGATGACACAGCGCCTCCCCAGAAAATTGCTTCTGCCATCAATCCCCCTCGAATGGAGCATCATTACGGAAAAGCACTGAAGTGATTCTGCACTTGTTTTCCCAACTCCGGAGGGTTGTGGATAATAAAGGTTTGTAAGGCAAAATGTTTCGTACATTTTGGGGTAGTTTAAAATAAAATATGTTGTAATTGGACAGCTTGTTCAGACGACGACTTCACACAGGAGAGAGAAAGTGGATAATAGGTGGCATCAGTACTGTTTCTCACTGGTTATTTTTCTTATAACACTTTTTGCATACCGAAGCAACCCGACCCGAGTTCTGTGTTCTGAAACTAGACAAAATAAGAGTTTCTAGCATAGTTTGGTTTGTTTTTTTTTTTTTTAAATTGGAGGATCAAACCTCTTCCTTTGCCCTGGTCATAAAATGTAAACGTTCCCAAAGAGGGTAGGTAGCAAGGCATTAATGCCCTCACCAGTGGCATCTGGTGACATTTACAGTAGAGGATTCAGTAAAGGCTTCCCATGGTATAATCATCTTCTCTTCCCTCCTCCGCCATCTGTTTGGTCAAGGCTTCAGAGCTTTGTGTGAATCTTAAATAACCTTCCAAACTCATGCACTGCTGCTCAATACCTGCCTTCTCTCTAACCTCATCTCCATTCAGGCTTTAATATCCAGGCTTTGCACAGTTTATTTGTATTATCCACTTCTTTGTTTATTTTATGTTCATTTTATTTATTTGGCACTTTTATATACCGATATTCATGTAAAAAATTACATATCACTTCGGTTTACAGTACAACGAGAACAAGCATGTAAGAATGCATTACTTCAAACAAGGGATATAAGAACTGGGGTCAACAGAACCAATAAATAGTAGGCTCTTCCAGAGAGCAAGAGATTAAAAGGGACAAAGAGTCATATTACTAAGAGATTAAACACAGTGGTCAAGTTATTAGGGTACATAACTTGGATTGATCATCTGACATAGGAAGGTTAAACAGCGAGCTAGTCCATTACTAGAAGAGGTAGAATGCTGGAGAGATCTTCTGAAATTAAGGGAAGGCTTGTTCGAATAGCCAGGTTCTGAGTCTTTTTTTTGAAGGTAATCGGGCATCGTTCTAGCCAGAGCTCTGGTGGGAGAGCGTTCCATTGCGGAGGGCCAGCTTGTGGAAAGAGCTCGTTTCCTTAGTGTGGTTTTAGCGGGGGGGGGGGGGGGGGGGGGGAGGGGGGGGTGGGTGGGGGGGGGGGGGGGGGGGGGGGGGGGGGCCGCATAGAGAGTGTCTCTGTAGGCAGATCTCACCAGTCTGGAGGGTAAGTGGGGACGAAGTGGGATATTAAGAGCCAGAGGAGTGAGATTTGGAATGGCTTTGTGTAGGACCATTAGGACTTTGTACATAATTCTAAATTTGATTGGGAGCCAATGCAGGTTCCGCAGGATGGGTGTGATATGATCTCTTTGTTGGTCTTAGTCAAAATCCTGGCTGTGGCGTTCTACTACATCTGTAAGGATTTGATGGTGTTTGCTGGGAGACCGAGCAGAAGCGAGTTGCAGTAGTCAATTTTTGAAAAAATGATTGATTGGAGAACTGTACGGTAGTCTTGGAAGTGGAGGAGCGGTCTCAGGCCGTTTTTAGGATTGTAATTAAAAAAGCAATCCTTTGGTGGTATATTGATACATTTTTTTAGGTTCAGTTGATTGTCCATGATGACTCCGAGGTTTCTTACTTTGGAGGAGAGGGATGGTTGAACTGTGGGATGATTGTTGGAAACTACATAATTGACATCCTGAGAGACTAGGAGGAGTTCAGACTTGTTGGTATTAAGGATTAAGTGAGGCTTGTGAGAAGTTAGTTGATAGATTGAAGGCAGTTTTTCCAGAAGCAGAGGGTTTTGTGTACAGAGTCAGTAATCGGGATGAGTATTTGCACATCAATCGGCGTATATGTAGTGAGTTAGCTTAAGGTTGGAGAGGAGCTGGCAGAGTGGGAGAAGGTAAATGTTGAAAAGGGTAGGGGATAGGGAGGAGCCTTGCGGAACTCCCGGGTTGAGCTGACGGGATGTGATTCTTTGTTGTTGATTTGACCTTGTAGAATCTGTTTTGAGGAAAGACTTGAACCAACTAAGTGCGGTGCCTTTGATGCTGATGTCAGCTAGCCGATCCACAAGAACTGAGTGGTTTACAGTGCTGAAGGTGGCTGATAAGTCCGAGAGAATGAGCAGACAAGGTTGTTTGTTGTCTAGGTTCAGAAATTTGGTGTCTGTTAGTGAAATTAAGAGGGCTTCTGTGTTTAGAGATTTACGGAAGCCGAACTGAGATGGGGCTAAGATTTTTGTTTTCATCCAGATATTCCGAAAGTTGCTTATTGACTATTTTTTTCCAATATTTTAGAGATGAATGGAAGGTTAGCTATAGGGCGGAAGTTGGCCAGGTCGTCAGGGGACAAATTAGGTTTTTCAGTAGTGGGGTTTGAGAATGGCAAGTTTCAGGGGTCTGGAACTAGGCCTTTTGTTAAGTAGGCAGTTAATGATTTCTGCAATAGGCTTGGCGATGGCTTTAGGGATGGAGATGAGTAGATTTGATGGGTTCGCATCCGTGGGTGAGATGCAGGTTTGGAGCTTCTTTAGTATGGTTTCTATCTCTAAGGAGGAAGTAGTTCGAAGGCTGTCCAGGCTTGTGGTCTGTTGTAGAGAGGCTAAGGGTGGGAGGGAGGAGGTTGACCCTTATTGGCAATTAGCGGTGATAACAGATTGGGTGATTTTTTTCTTGAAGTATGAGGCGAGCTCTGAAGCTTTGCTAGCCGCTTGATCGTCCAGAAAAGTTGTGGGAGAAGGATTGGTGAAGGGTAGAGACGTATGAGATTAAAAGCTTTCGAGTCGAAGATGAGGTGGTGGATTTTCCGTGAGAAGAAATCCCTCTTTGTTTGGAGGATGGAGATCCAGTAGCAGTGCATGAGAGATTTATAACGCTGCAATGGTTCGTGGATGAAGGATTTTTATGCCAGACATGTTCACTGCTTCTTAGTTCTTGGCTTGAGGGTTTTTAGTTCTGGGGTGTTCAAGGTTTCCTGTTGTCTGTGTTAGTGGCGAACAACCTTAGTGGTTAAAGGGCAAAGTTAGGTCAGCTACTTTTTGGTGATCTTGAACCATGAGGAGGAGGCCGAGTCTGCATCCGAAAGGTCCAGATGGTCTAATTCTATTGATAAGTGCAAGCTGAGGATGTCCGGGTTGCACAGTTTCCCTGAATTGGACCGTGGTTTTTTGTAGCGGTTGGGAGGTGGGTTGGTTGGATTTCAAGATTGTGGTGATCAACCTGTGATCAGACCAAGGGATCAGAGAGCATGTTGTTGTGGCGGAGGGGGGTGAGGCTTTCATTTATGAAGATTAAGTCCAAAGTGTGTCCTGCTTTGTGTGTAGGTACGTTAATGATTTGTTTGAAACCCATATACTAAGAGTGGCGAGAAACGTTTCACAGCTGGAGGAGTGCGGAGTTGTATCCACGTGGAGATTGAAGTCTCCCATTATTATAGCAGGGGCATCTGTGCTGATGTGTTGGCTATACGTTCAGTTAGTGGAGAAGGGGGGGGTCTGATTCCAGGCATCCAGGAGGTGCATAGGTAAGGCAGATTTGAAGGAGATTAGATTTGAATACAGCGAATTCAAGAGTGGCTGAAGAGTTTGCGTGCTGTAGAGATAGTTTTATGATGATTGTGTTATTGTAACCCTCCTCCAATGTCGGAGGCAATGGGCAATGAGTCCTTTTAAACCAATAAATAAACAAATAAATAATATCTCCTTCCTTTCCCTCTCCCCCCCCCCAGCCCTTGGCATAATCACCTTCCCTCAAGGTTAATTTGCAGGTTAGAGCAGCCAGAGAAACCAGGGTTCAAATCCCGGTGGCTCCTTGTGACCTTGGGCAAGACACTTTACCCTCCGTTGCCTCAGGTACAAAATTAGATTGCAAGCCCTGTGGGACAGGGAAATACCTACAGTACCTGAATGTAATCTGCTTCAAAGTGCCGAAAAGCCGAATATTAAAAAATATCTAAATAATAATAAATAATCAATCAAAAAGGGAGGGAACTGGGGGGGGGGGGGGGGTGAGCTGCCAGGTGTGACCTGTGTAAGGGGTGGGGTCAGGGGGGAGTCTGAACTCCCTCTTTCTGGCACACACATGCACACACGCTCTTCCTCTTCATCCCGATAATCCTCCATCCCCGCTCCCCCCCTGCACTAAACCCCCAGCCATTCTTTGATTGATGAGCACTGGTGGGGATGATCACTGAAATAAGGAGGAAAAGGGTAGAGATAATGGGGCTCTTTCCCTCTACCCTCCTCCTCCTCTTCTCTGCCCTGGGGATCTTAATCCTCCTTTCCCCCTCCCCCGTGGATTCCTTCCCTGGTCCTAGGGCCCATGAAACTCCATCCTCTCCGTAAATTACCTCTCCCTCCCTAGCCAGTAAGGCACAGGGCATCCTCTGTGAGCCAGAAAGGAGGTAGCCACGCTGCATGCACTCCTCACCCCCCTTCTATCCCTTCCCCGACCCTCACTCTCAGTCTATCCCTCCCCCCCTCCCACTCTGAGCATCCCACTCAAACATTAATCCCCACCAATCCCCTCACTAACTCTTTCCCCCATGACCCCTCACTCTCATGCCCCTTCCTCCCCCTCCCCAGGGGGCAGAGACGATGGGACCCGGGGAAGCCAGATCCCCCCCAGTAGTGACAGAGGCAGGCGGGGGGGGGGGGGGGGGGGGGCTGGCAGGCATTCCCTCCCCCCCCCACCCGGGTATGTTTTTCACTTTGGCTGCTCTCCCTCACCGCCTCCTGAACGGTGCTGGAAATCGGAGAAGAACCAGGGGCCACGCGACGGCTCCCGATTTAGGTATTAGCAGCGTTGCTCGGCTTCCGTTACCGTACGGAGCCAGAACAGATTTCTTGGGTCCTGGGAAAAAAAAAAAAGGCGGCACAAAGCTGTTTTGGGTCATTGCGCCAGAAATTAAGCTCCGGTAATCCACAAGAGGCTGGATTACCAACCTTGACAATTGACGCTACTGCTCACAAGTTTCAAACTTGTGCTAATAATTCAACCTTTTTTTTTTTGTGTGTGTGTCTGATCTTTGCTCCGAAGCCTCTGCGTCAGGATCACCTCCTCCCCTCCTGCTCCATACAAATCAGGAAGGGGGAGGGGAGGAGGGGGGGGAAGAGCTGAATTAGGGGAGGAGAGGCTGTTTTCTTCTCTGTTTGCTCCGGGTTCAAATCCCGCTCCCCTTCTTTCCTGCAAGCTGCCTGGATGGGGGAGGGGGTTGGAGCAGAACGCCCCTGCTGCTCTGCCTGTTAACGCTCGGGGGCCGATACGGTAAAAATTGTGGGAGAGCGGGCGCTCACTCCCCGACGCGCGCCCGGGGCACCTCTCCCGGGCGCGCGGTTCCCTAGCGCATCCCTAGTGTCTCCTTGTCAGCGGTGGGAGGCGGCTGTCCGCACAGGTCCAACAGCCGATGCTCTACTTTACCGGCGTCGGTTCCTGAACCCGCTGACGCCCACGGCTTAGGAAAAGGGACGCCAGTAAAACTGAGCGTCCGTTTTTCTAACCCGCGAGCAGATTTTTTTTTTTTTTTTTTACTTTTTTTTTTTTAAGCTTTGGTTCCTCCGACTTAATATCGCTAGGATATTAAGTCGGAGGGTGTACAGAAAAGCAGTGTTTTCTGCTTTTCTGACAGGTTACTCAGAAACTAACGCCTGCCCTTGGCTTGGCTGCACATTTTACTTTCAGAATCCCGGGGATTAACTAATAGCCTCATTAACATGCATTTGCATGTGATGAGTGCTATAAGTTTTCAGGGGGGTTGGCGGGGATTAACTAATAGCCTCATTAACATGCATTTGCATGTGATGAGTGCTATAAGTTTTCAGGGGGGTTGGCTGAGCGTTTTTTTGACGCGCTAAACCCCTTACAATCGGGCCAATCCAAGGAGGGATCCTACAGCAATCAAGCACTCCAGAGTCTATTATCCATTGAGAGACCTTACTGCACAATGTAAATAATCTACCTCTGTATAGATTTATATTTATTCTTGTCTATTCCTGTCTACTTCCTCCCCCAGTTTCAACAACCCTGTTATACTGTAACTTTTTGCTTCCTCTGCACTGGTTAAAAAGGAACAAAGTTTTTGCACCCCCCTGTTATTTGTAAACCGGCATGATATGATTGTATCATGAAAGCCGGTGTAGAAAAGCTTTAAATAAATAAAATAAATAAATAAAATTAGCGGGAGAGCAGGTGCTCCGAGGCGAGCGCCCGCTCTCCCAACGCGCGCACAGGCCACTCTCCTGGGCGCGCAATCGAGTATGCAAATGAGGGCCTGCGGTAAAAGGAGGCGCTAGGGACATTAGTGCGTCCTTAGCACCTTCTTTTTGACAGGAGCGGCGGCTGTCGGCGGGTTTGACAGCCGACGCTCAATTTTACCGGCGTCGGTTCCGAAACCCGCCGATAGCCACGGGTTTGGAAACCGGCCGCCTGCAAAATTGAGCGTCCGTCTTCCAACCCGCGGCCGCTGGCCGATTTAAAAATTTTTTTTTTTTAAATTTTTGATTTTTTTTTTTTAATTTTGGGGCTTTTCTGTGCACATTCCCGGTGCCGGCAGCAATTAACGCCAGCCTTTGGGCAGGAGTTAATTTTGAAAGTAAAATGTGCGGCTTGGCTGCACATTTTACTTTCTGTATCGGGCGGAAATAACTAATAGCGCCCGCGACATGCATTTGCATGTCGCGGGCGCTATTAGTTTTGTGGGGGGGGGGGTTGGCCATGCGTTTTCGACGCGCTGTTACCCCTTACTGTATAAGGGGTAAAAACAGCGCGTCGAAAACGCGCGGCCAAACGCATACTGTATCGGCCTGTGTATCAGTCGAAAATGCGCAGCCAATTGCAGGGTAACTGTGCGCTGGC